>NC_092111.1:43676946-43718502 GCF_045679555.1 Salvelinus alpinus | reverse complement strand
GTCTATCACCTCTATCTGCCCTTGAGCAAGGCAGTTAACCCAGTGTTCCCCGGGCGCCAAGGACGTGGATGTGGATTAAGGCAGCCCCCCCCCGCACCTCTCTGATTCAGAGGGGTTGAATGCGGTAGACACATTTCAGTTCAAATTATTCAGTTAGACAACTGACTAGGTACCCCCCTTTCCCTTTCCCTTTCCATACCTGTAGCCCTCCTTTCTCTCCATCCCTGTCTTCATCTCGCTCTCCCTTCCTCACCCTTTGTCGCTCACATCCACCCACACCATTCTCACTCCCTCCATCCTTTCCTGTGTCCCTCACACTGGTGTGTTAAAAGAGGCCTTCATCCTAACCTGTGAGACATAAAGGATGGGATATCAACGGGTCTAGCTGGTCTTAGTGATGGATTCTGTGGTATCACACACACACACACACGGACATGGGCACGGACACGGACACGGGCACGGACACGGACACGGACACACATCACTGTCACCGCAGTCCAAATGTGTGTGTGTGTGTGAGGTGTTCCATCTGTTCCAAAGCACTTCCCTGTGGAGCTACAGAAATGTATCTAGAGTTCACCACATACCACAGCCAAGTGTGCTGTGTGTGTGTGAGTGTGTCCGTGTGCGAGTGTGTGTGCGAGTGTGTGCGTGTGCGTGTGTGCGAGTGCGTGTGTGTGTGTGCGTGCGTGTGTGTGTGTGTGTGCGCGTGTGCGTGCGTGTGCGTGTGTGCGTGTGCGTGTGTGTGTGTGTGTGTGTGTGTGCGTGTGCGCGAGCGTGTGCACGAGCAAGTACGCGTGCACGTGCACGTGTGTGTGTGAGTGAGTGTGTGTGCATACACTTAAGTTCCTACGGAGAAACGTTCTCCTATCCCTTCTTTCTCTCTATCCATTAAACTTTTAGCATCTCTGACAAACACAAACACACACACCATAAAATCACTATAGTATCCAACCCAAACACAACCCTTAAAATCACTATAGTATCCAACCCAAACACAACCCTTAAAATCACTATAGTATCCAACCCAAACACAACCCTTAAAATCACTATAGTATCCAACCCAAACACAACCCTTAACATCAGGTAATGTTGGTTTGTCTGTCCTCCTCTCTTCCTCTCCTCCTCTCCTCCTCTCTTCCTTCTCCTCTCCTCCTCTCCTCCTCTCCTCTCTTCCTCTCTTCCTCTCCTCCTCTCTTCCTCTCTTCCTCTCCTCCTCTCCTCCTCTCCTCCTCTCTTCCTTCTCCTCCTCTCCTCTCCTCCTCTCCTCGTCTCCTCTCCTCCTCTCCTCCCCTCCTCTCCTCCCCTCCTCTCCTCCTCTCCTCCTCTCCTCTCTGAGTGGGCAGACTGCTGAGGAAGAAGGACAGAGTGGTGCAGTGTGTATTTATAGATGGAGGTTGTAGAAATTAATAGTTTAGATTGTGACGAATGGGTGTGGACGCGTAGAGCAGGTGGGCGCACCGTGCAGACAAGGTCTTTCAGAACCCCAGATAGTTCCGCCACGGCTTCCAAACTCTTTATATAGAGATTATATATAGAGAGAGAGAGGGGAATATTATCCCAAATTGAACCCTATTTCTCAATGGACGATGATCCAACGTAGTGCACTACATAGGGAACGTGATGCCGTTTGGGATACGACGTATTCTGCCTTGCTACACGTCTAGATACAGTCCAGATATAGCCGGTATAGATCTGTTCATTCAGTAAAACGGAGTGTGTTTATCCACTCTGACTTGTCAGTATGCTGGTTGCTTTTTCCACAATATAGGCTTATGTTTAGTTCAGAACTGCTTATGCATTTGCAAAAGTCATTGTTATTTATTCTGGAGTTTAATAATGTTTTGGGAGCTTCAAAAACAATGTATTTGGTGTGTATCTGCTTTTTATTCATATGTTTAGTTCAGAACTGTATATGCTTGATGGGTAGCCGTCTTGAGATCTAAGCTAGCGATGGACACCACTCAAACTGGGATTAATGGGCTAAAGTAAATCGCCCACAACGGGGAGTGTGATGAGAAAATCTCACATTAGACATTAAACCATCACTGTTGCTCTCGCACGCACGCACGCACGCACGCACACAGAGTGAAATGACTGTCTTAATCAGTGCTACTGTAATAGAGTCATCCATCCTTCTCTTTATCCATCCTTCCATCTCTTTATCCATCCATCTCTTTATCCATCCATCTCTTTATCCATCCATCTCTTTATCCATCCATCTCTTTAGCCATCCATCCATCTCTTTATCCATCCATCCATCTCTTTATCCATCCATCTCTTTATCCATCCATCTCTTTATCCATCCACCCATCTCTTTATCCATCCATCTCTTTATTCATCCATCCTTCTCTTTATCCATCCATCTCTTTATCCATCCATCTCTTTATCCATCCATCCATCTCTTTATCCATCCATCTCTTTATCCATCCATCCATCTCTTTATCCATCCACCCATCTCTTTATCCATCCATCTCTTTATCCATCCATCTCTTTATTCATCCATCCTTCTCTTTATCCATCCATCTCTTTATCCATCCTTCTCTTTATCCATCCATCTCTTTATCCATCCTTCTCTTTATCCATCCATCCATCTCTTCATCCATCCATCTCTTTATCCATCCTTCTCTTTATCCATCCATCTCTTTATCCACCCATCTCTCTGTACTAATTTTAATTTTCATGTATCCCTAACTTTCTGACAGAGTGTTTGGTACCAGCAACCCCCCTCCCTTTCCTCCACCCACTCCACTGTCCCCTTCTCAGCTCCTCAGCCTGTGACCGCTGTTACACACCACCCGCCTCCTGTCAGAGGTCCACGGGGGGGGGGGGGGGGGGATAAGTTTTAATCAATAGAGACCTTTAGAAAATATGCAACGACACTAAACATACAAATACGTGTCTTATAGTTAGTCATAAGGAAGGTGAAAACTTTTTGTCATTTTATAGACTGATTGCTACACCATATATACACAAGTATTAGGACAACCCTTTAAATTAGTGGAGTCGGCTATTTCAGCAACACGTGTATCAAAATCGAGCACACAGCCATGCAATCTCCATAGACAAACAATAGCATTAGAATGGCCTTACTGAAGAGCTCAGTGAAGTTTGACGTGGCACCATCACAGGATGTCACCTTTCCATCAAGTCAGTTTGTCAACATTCCTGCCCTGCCAGAGATGCCCCGGTACAACTGTAAGTGCTGTTATTGTGAAGTGGAAATGTCTAGTAGCAAAATCGGCTCAGCCGGGAAGTGATAGGCCGTACAAGCTCACGGAACAGGAAGTGCTGAAGCTCTTAGAAAACATCTGTCCTCAGTTGCAACAGTCACTACTGAGTTCCAAACTGGAAGCAACTTCAGCACAAGAACTGTTTGTCAGCGGCTTCATGAAATGGGTTTCAATGGCCCGAGAATTGTGACTAAGATCACAATTCGCAATGCCAAGTTTCGGCTGGAGGGGTGTAAAGCTCGCCGCAATTGGACTCTGGAGCAGTGGAAACGCGTTCTCTGGAGTGATGAATCACGCTTCACCATCTGGCAGTCCGACGGAGGAATCTGGGATTGGCTGATGCCAGGAGAACGCTAACTGCTCGAATGCATAGTGCCAACAGTAAAGTTTGTTGGAGGAAGAATAATGGGCTGTTTTTCATGATTTGGGCTCGGCCCCTTAGTTCCAGTGACAGTATACAATGACAATCTAGATGATTCTGTACTTCCAACTTTGTGGCAACAGTTTGGGGTACGCCCTTTCCTGTTTCAGCATGACAATGCCCCCGTGCACAAAGCGAGGTCCATATGGTTTGTTGAGATCGGTGTGGAAGAACTTGACTGGCCTGCAAAGAGCCCTGACCTAGGCCTCCCGACTGTCGTAGCGGTCTAAGGCTGCATGGCTAGAGGCGTCACTACAGACCCGGTTCAGATCCCAGGCTGTGTCGCAGCTGGCCAAGACCACGAGACCCATGAAGCGGTGCACAATTGTCCCAGCTTCGTCTGGGTTAGGGGAGGGTTTGGCCGGCCGTGATGTCCTTGTCCCATTGCGTTCTAGCGACTTCTTTCGCGGGCCGGGTTCTTGCACGCTGACTTTGGTCACCAGTTGTACGTTGTTTCCGGGTTAAGCGAGCAGTGTGTAAAGAAACATTGCGGCTTTGCAGGGTTGTGTTTTGGAGGACGCCTGGCTCTCGACCTTCACCTCTGCCGAGTCTGTAAGGGAGTTGCAGCGATGGAACAAGACTGTAACTAACAATTGGACGTAATGAAAAAGGGGGTAAAAGTACAAATAAAGAGCCTCAAACCCATTGAACACATTTGGAATGAATTGGAAGGCCTAATGCGAGCCAGGACTAATCGCACAACATCAGTGCACAACCTCAGCAGTATTCCAACATCTAGTGGAAAGCCTTCTCAGAAGAGTGGAGACTGTTACAGCAGCAAAGGGGGAACCAACTCCATATTAATGCTCATGATTATGGAATAAGACGTTCGACAAGAAGGTCTCCAAATACTTATGGTCATGTAGTGCATACAGTGGGGCAAAAAAGTATTTAGTCAGCCACCAATTGTGCAAGTTCTCCCACTTAAAAAGATGAGAGAGGCCTGTAATTTTCATCTTAGGTACACTTCAACTATAACAGACAAAATGAGAAAAGAAAATCCAGAAAATCACATTGTAGGATTTCTTATGAATTTATTTGCAAATTATGGTGGAAAATAAGTATTTGGTCAATAACAAAAGTTTATCTCAATACTTTGTTATATACCCTTTGTTGGCAATGACAGAGGTCAAATGTTTTCTGTAAGTCTTCACAAGGTTTTCACACACTGTTGCTGGTATTTTGGCCCATTCCTCCATGCAGATCTCCTCTAGAGCAGTGATGTTTTGGGGCTGCTGCTGGGCAACACGGACTTTCAACTCCCTCCAGAGATGTTCTATGGGGTTGAGATCTGGAGACTGGCCACTCCAGGACCTTCTCCAGGACCTTCTCCAGGACCTTCTCCAGGACCTTCTCCAGGACCTTCTTTGGTCTCTTTGTTACCTCTCTTTTTTTCTTATTTTTTCGGAAACAAGTAATTTCTTTCATTTCACTTCACCAATTAGGAGTATTTTGTGTTTGTCCATTACATGAAATCAAAATTAAAATCCATATAAATTACAGGTTGTAATGCAACAAAACAGGAAAAATGCCAAGGGGGTGAATTATTTTGCAAGGCACTGTATGCAGTTTTGTTCAGTAGGAAATACATTATATCAATTATTTCATATTTTTATCATATTTGTACTCTGTGATGGTGTCACGCCCTGACCATAGAGAGCTGTTTATTCTCTATGTTGGTTAGGTCGGGGTGTGATTAAGGGTGTGTTATCTAGGGGAATTATATGTCTATGTTGGCCTGGTATGGTTCCCATTCAGAGGCAGCTGTTTATCATTGTCTCTGATTGGGGATCATATTTAGGCAGTCATTTCCCCATTGTGCTTTGTGGGATCTTGTCTAGGTATAGTTGCCTGCGAGCACTACTCTGAGCTTCACGTTTCGTTTATTCGCTTTATTGTTTTTGTTCTTTAAGTTTCTCTTCCAAATATAAGGATGGAAACATACCGCGCTGCATCTTGGTCTAGTTAGTATGATGAATGTGACAGAAGACCCCCAACGGACCAAGCAGTGTGGCGAGGAGTGGAGCACATCCTGGATGTTAGTATGATGAATGTGACAGAAGACCCCCAACGGACCAAGCAGTGTGGCGAGGAGTGGAGCACATCCTGGATGTTAGTATGATGAATGTGACAGAAGACCCCCAACGGACCAAGCAGTGTGGCGAGGAGTGGAGCACATCCTGGATGTTAGTATGATGAATGTGACAGAAGACCCCCAACGGACCAAGCAGTGTGGCGAGGAGTGGAGCACATCCTGGATGTTAGTATGATGAATGTGACAGAAGACCCCCAACGGACCAAGCAGTGTGGCGAGGAGTGGAGCACATCCTGGATGTTAGTATGATGAATGTGACAGAAGACCCCCAACGGACCAAGCAGTGTGGCGAGGAGTGGAGCACATCCTGGATGTTAGTATGATGAATGTGACAGAAGACCCCCAACGGACCAAGCAGTGTGGCGAGGAGTGGAGGACATCCTGGACGTGGGAAGACATTATGGCAGGAGATAGAAGCGGAAGGCGGAGGCAGCGAGGGAACAACAGCGACGACGCCAGGGTTCACGGCCACAACGCAAGCCCAAAACAAAGCCCCCCAAAATATTTTTTGGGGGGGGCACACGGAGTGGTCGGCGACGATGAGGGGTGAGTCAGAGACCAAGGAGGAATATTTGGACAGATTGAGTGAGGAATGGGCGGCGAAAGTTGAGGGGAGTGAACCAGAGACTGTCAGTGAGTTGAGGGAGAATGTGGTGGAGAGAGAAATGAGAGCGTTATTGAATTGGTGGAGGATGCACGACATTTGCCCTAAGGAGCGTGTTATCGATGTAAAGCCACCTGTGCCAACTCTCTGTACTCGTCCTGAGAAGTGTGTTAAAGTTTCGGTACAAGTGATGCCAGCTATACGCACCACGTCTACAGTACGCTTTCCCAGTCCAGTGCCTCCTCCACGCACTCGCCCTGACATGCGTGTCACCAGCCCGGTACCACCATTCCCGGACCCACGCACTGAGCTTTCGGCGACAGTTCCCAGTCCAGAGCATCCGGCGACGTTTCACAGTCCGAAACCTCCTTTCTAACATCTCTATCTAACGTCTCTATCTAACATCTCCTCTAACATCTCAACTCCTAGTATTAGACTGATCTCATCTCACCCATCAGTTTCTACAAACTGCCAGCACTGCACCATAGTCGTCAAACACACAAACAAACACACAGGACAATATTATATTCTCTATCTTGATTATTTAAGTGAGAGAGAGAGTGATAGAGAAAGAGTAATGAGAAAGAGAGTGATAGAGAGAGACAGACAGACAGAGAGAGGGATAGTGATAGAGAACGAGAGAGTGATAGAGAGAATAGATAAAGAGAGAGAGAGATAAAGAGAGAGAGAGAGAGAGAGAGAGAGAGAGAGAGAGAGAGAGAGAGAGAGAGAGAGAGAGAGAGAGAGAGAGAGAGAGAGAGAGAGAGAGAGAGAGAGAGAGAGAGAGAAAAAGAGAGAGAGAGAGAGAGAGAAAAAGAGAGAGAGAGAAAGAGAGAGAGACAGAGAGAGACAGAGAGAGGGAAAGAGAATGCGAGAGAATGGAGAGAGGGAGAGAGAGATTTAGAGAGAGAGAGAGAAAGAGAGAGGGAGAGAGAGAAAGAGAGAGGGAGAGAGAGAAAGGGAGAGGGAGAGAGAGAAAGAGAGAGAAAGAGAGATAGACCTGATCTACCTCTCCTCCTCTCCTCCTTTTTATCTCCTCTTCTCCTCTCATCCCCCTTTCTTCTTCTCCACTTCTGCTCCTCCTCTCCTCCTCCTCTCCTCCTCTTCTCCTCTCCCCATCTCCCCCTCTCCCAATCTCCTCCTCTCTTCTCATCTCCTCCTCTCCTCCTCTCCTCTTCTCCTCTCCTCCTCCTCCTCTCCTCCTCTCCTCCTCTCCTCCTCATCTCCTCCTCTTTGCTCTCATTCTTTATGGCTCTTCTCTTCGTGTTGCCAAGGCAACAGCCAAGACCCACCTTGCAGTTCCAAGTCGGTGGAGGAGCCTTCGAGTGTGAACCTGAAGGTGGTGTGTGTGTGTGTCTGGGTTATGTAAGAACCTCGTTACCTTAAAGTTGCTTAGCAAACATATAATTGACGGTTTCAGTAGTCAAACAACTTGACAGCTCAGACATCCCACCCTGCCTGTCTGTTTCAGTAGTTAAACACCTTGACAGCTCAGACATCCCACCCTGCCTGTCTGTTTCAGCAGTTAAACACCTTGACAGCTCAGACATCCCACCCTGCCTGTCTGTTTCAGTAGTTAAACACCTTGACAGCTCAGACATCCCACCCTGCCTGTCTGTTTCAGCAGTTAAACACCTTGACACCTCAGACATCCCACCCTGCCTGTCTGTTTCAACAGTCAAACACCTCGACAGCTCAGACATCCCACCCTGCCTCTCTGTTTCAGTAGTTAAACACCTTGACAGCTCAGACATCCCACCCTGCCTGTCTGTTTCAGCAGTTAAACACCTTGACAGCTCAGACATCCCACCCTGCCTGTCTGTTTCAACAGTCAAACACCTCGACAGCTCAGACATCCCACCCTGCCTCTCTGTTTCAGTAGTCAAACACCTTGACAGCTCAGACATCCCACCCTGCCTCTCTGTTTCAGCAGTCAAACACCTTGACAGCTCACACATCCCACCCTGCCTCTCTGTTTCAGCAGTTAAACACCTTGACAGCTCAGACATCCCACCCTGCCTCTCTGTTTCAGTAGTCAAACACCTTGACAGCTCAGACATCCCACCCTGCCTCTCTGTTTCAGCAGTTAAACACCTTGACATCTCAGACATCCCACCCTGCCTGTCTGTTTCAGCAGTTAAACACCTTGACAGCTCAGACATCCCACCCCTCTCTCTGTTTCAACAGTCAAACCACCATAAAAAAGCCAGACTACGGTCTGCAACTGCACATGGGGACAAAGATGATACTATTTGGAGAAATGTCCTCTGGTCTGATGAAACAAAAATAGAACTGTTTGGCCATAATGACCATCGTTATGTTTGAAGGAAAAGGGGGGTGGCAGCATCATGTTGTGGGGGTGCTTTGCTGCAGGAGGGACTGGTGCACTTCACAAAATAGATGGCTTCATGAGGCAGGAAAAATAGGTGGATATATTGAAGCAACATCACAAGACATCAGTCAGGAAGTTAAAGCTTGGTCGCAAATGGTTCTCCAAATGGACAATGACCCCAAGCATACTTCCAAAAGTTGTGTCAAAATGGCTTAAGGACAACAAAGTCATGGTTTTGGAGTGGCCATCACAAAGCCCTGACCTCAATCCTATAGAACATTTGTGGGCAGAACTGAAAAAGTGTGTGTGAGCAAGGAGGCCTACAAACCTGACTCAGTTACACCAGCTCTGTCAGGGGGAATGGGCCAAAAATCACCCAACTTATTGTGGGAAGCTTGTGGAAGGCTACCAGAAACGTTTGACCCAAGATTAAACAATTTAAAGTCAATGTTACCAAATACTAATTGAGTGTATGTAAACTTCTGACCCACTGGGAATGTGATGAAAAACATTTAAGCTGAAATTAATTATTCTCTCTACTATTATTCTGACATTTCACATTCTTAAAATAAAGTGGTGATCCTAACTGACCTAAGATAGGGATTTTTTTTTACATACTGACTAACGAGATGACCAACCAATACATACTGACTAACGAGATGACCAACCAGTACAGGTGTAATACATACTGACTAACGAGATGACCAACCAGGTGTAATACATACTGACTAACGAGATGACTAACCAGGTGTAATACATACTGACTAACGAGATGACTAACCAGGTGTAATACATACTGACTAACGAGATGACCAACCAGGTGTAATACATACTGACTAACGAGATGACCAACCAGGTGTAATACATACTGACTAACGAGATGACCAACCAATACAGGTGTAATACATACTGACTAACGAGATGGCCAACCAGGTGTAATACATACTGACTAACGAGATGACCAACCAGGTGTAATAAATACTGACTAACGAGATGACCAACCAGGTGTAATACATACTGACTAACGAGATGACCAACCAGGTGTAATACATACTGACTAACGAGATGACCAACCAGGTGTAATACATACTGACTAACGAGATGACCAACCAGGTGTAATACATACTGACTAACGAGTTGACCAACCAGGTGTAATACATACTGACTAACGAGATGACCAACCACGTGTAATACATACTGACTAACGAGATGACCAACCAGGTGTAATACATACTGACTAACGAGATGGTCAACCAGGTGTAATACATACTGACTAATGAGATGACCAACCAGGTGTAATACATACTGACTAACGAGATGAACAACCAGGTGTAATACATACTGACTAACGAGATGACCAACCAGGTGTAATACATACTGACTAACGAGATGGCCAGACCAGGTGTAATACATACTGACTAATGAGATGGCCAACCAGATGTAATACATACTGACTAACCAGATGGCCAACCAGGTGTAATACATACTGACTAACGAGATGGCCAACCAGGTGTAATACATACTGACTAACCAGATGGCCAACCAGGTGTAATACATACTGACTAACGAGATGGCCAACCAGGTGTAATACATACTGACTAACGAGATCACCAACTAGTACAGGTGTAATACATACTGACTAACG
Organism: Salvelinus alpinus; assembly: GCF_045679555.1. Taxonomy (NCBI): domain Eukaryota; kingdom Metazoa; phylum Chordata; class Actinopteri; order Salmoniformes; family Salmonidae; genus Salvelinus; species Salvelinus alpinus. The sequence goes on along the minus strand of NC_092111.1, from coordinate 43,708,172 downwards.
AGATGACCAACCAGGTGTAATACATACTGACTAATGAGATGACCAACCAGTACAGGTGTAATACATACTGACTAATGAGATGGCCAACCAGGTGTAATACATACTGACTAACGAGATGACCAACCAGGTGTAATACATACTGAGTAATGAGATGACCAACCAGGTGTAATACATACTGACTAACGAGATGGCCAACCAGGTGTAATACATACTGACTAACGAGATGGCCAACCAGGTGTAATACATACTGACTAACGAGATGACCAACCAGGTGTAATACATACTGACTAACGAGATGGCCAACCAGGTGTAATACATACTGACTAATGAGATGACCAACCAGGTGTAATACATACTGACTAACGAGATGACCAACCAGGTGTAATACATACTGACTAACGAGATGACCAACCAGGTGTAATACATACTGACTAACGAGATGACCAACCAGGTGTAATACATACTGACTAATGAGATGACCAACCAGGTGTAATACATACTGACTAACCAGATGACCAACTAGTACAGGTGTAATACATACTGACTAACGAGATGACCAACCAGTACAGGTGTAATACATACTGACTAACGAGATGACCAACCAGTACAGGTGTAATAAATACTGACTAACGAGATGACCAACCAGGTGTAATACATACTGACTAACGAGATGACCAACCAGGTGTAATACATACTGACTAACGAGATGACCAACCAGGTGTAATACATACTGACTAACGAGATGACCAACCAGGTGTAATACATACTGACTAACGAGATGGCCAACCAGGTGTAATACATACTGACTAACGAGATGACCAACCAGGTGTAATACATACTGACTAACGAGATGACCAACCAGGTGTAATACATACTGACTAACGAGATGACCAACCAGGTGTAATACATACTGACTAATGAGATGACCAACTGAGGTTGTTGTTGTCATAGAGTCTACTGATTTTGTGGTTGTCATAGAGTCCACTGAGGTTGTTGTCATAGAGTCCACTGAGGTTGTTGTTGTCATAGAGTCCACGGAGGTTGTTGTCATAGAGTCCACTGAGGTTGTTGTTGTCATAGAGTCCTCTGAGGTTGTTGTTGTCATAGAGTCCTCTAAGGTTAATGTCATAGAGTCCACTGAGGTTGTTGTCATAGAGTCCTCTGAGGTTGTTGTTGTCATAGAGTCCACTGAGGTTGTTGTCATAGAGTCCTCTGAGGTTGTTGTCGTAGAGTCCACTGAGGTTGTTGTCATAGAGTCCACTGAGGTTGTTGTCATAGAGTCCTCTGAGGTTGTTGTCATAGAGTCCACTGAGGTTGTTGTTGTCATAGAGTCCTCTGAGGTTGTTGTCATAGAGTCCACTGAGGTTGTTGTCATAGAGTCCACTGAGGTTGTTGTTGTCATAGAGTCCTCTGAGGTTGTTGTCATAGAGTCCACTGAGGTTGTTGTCATAGAGTCCACTGAGGTTGTTGTCATAGAGTCCACTGAGGTTGTTGTCATAGAGTCCTCTGAGGTTGTTGTCGTAGAGTCCACTGAGGTTGTTGTCATATAGTCCACTGAGGTTGTTGTCATAGAGTCCTCTGAGGTTGTTGTCGTAGAGTCCACTGAGGTTGTTGTCATAGAGTCCACTGAGGTTGTTGTCATAGAGTCCTCTGAGGTTGTTGTCATAGAGTCCACTGAGGTTGTTGTCATAGAGTCCACTGAGGTTGTTGTCATAGAGTCCACTGAGGTTGTTGTCATAGAGTCCACTGAGGTTGTTGTCATAGAGTCCACTGAGGTTGTTGTCATAGAGTCCACTGAGGTTGTTGTCATAGAGTCCACTGAGGTTGTTGTCATAGAGTCCACTGAGGTTGTTGTCATAGAGTCCACTGAGATTGTTGTCATAGAGTCCTCTGAGGTTGTTGTCATAGAGTCCACTGAGGTTGTTGTCATAGAGTCCACTGAGGTTGTTGTCATAGAGTCCACTGAGGTTGTTGTCATATAGTCCACTGAGGTTGTTGTCATAGAGTCCACTGAGGTTGTTGTCATAGAGTCCACTGAGGTTGTTGTCATATAGTCCACTGAGATTGTTGTCATAGAGTCCTCTGAGGTTGTTGTCATAGAGTCCACTGAGGTTGTTGTTGTCATAGAGTCCACTGAGGTTGTTGTCATAGAGTCCACTGAGGTTGTTGTCATAGAGTCCACTGAGGTTGTTGTCATAGAGTCCACTGAGGTTGTTGTTGTCATAGAGTCCACTGAGGTTGTTGTCATAGAATCCACTGAGGTTGTTGTCATATAGTCCACTGAGGTTGTTGTTGTCATAGAGTCCACTGAGGTTGTTGTCATAGAGTCCACTGAGGTTGTTGTTGTCATAGAGTCCACTGAGGTTGTTGTCATAGAATCCACTGAGGTTGTTGTCATAGAGTCCACTGAGGTTGTTGTTGTCATAGAGTCCACTGAGGTTGTTGTCATAGAGTCCACTGAGGTTGTTGTCATAGAGTCCACTGAGGTTGTTGTCATAGAATCCACTGAGGTTGTTGTCATAGAGTCCACTGAGGTTGTTGTTGTCATAGAGTCCACTGAGGTTGTTGTCATAGAGTCCACTGAGGTTGTTGTCATAGAGTCCACTGAGGTTGTTGTCATAGAGTCCTCTGAGGTTGTTGTCATAGAATCCACTGAGGTTGTTGTCATAGAGTCCACTGAGGTTGTTGTCATAGAGTCCTCTGAGGTTGTTGTCGTAGAGTCCACTGAGGTTGTTGTCATAGAGTCCACTGAGGTTGTTGTCATAGAGTCCACTGAGGTTGTTGTTGTCATAGAGTCCACTGAGGTTGTTGTCATAGAGTCCTCTGAGGTTGTTGTCATAGAGTCCACTGAGGTTGTTGTCATAGAGTCCTCTGAGGTTGTTGTCGTAGAGTCCACTGAGGTTGTTGTTGTCATAGAGTCCACTGAGGTTGTTGTCATAGAGTCCACTGAGGTTGTTGTCATAGAGTCCACTGAGGTTGTTGTTGTCATAGAGTCCACTGAGGTTGTTGTCATAGAGTCCACTGAGGTTGTTGTCATAGAGTCCATTCTCTCCTGTCAGCTGATTTGACCCTAACATCCCCTTCAGGCTCCATCAACCATATTCATCTCATATGTCACTTCCTGTCTCATCAGCACACAAATAGGTACAGAAAGGAAGTAGGAAGCAGAGAGGAACATGCTTAGATATAAATACCTAGAACAGATCCAAAGATCTTTACATTTTGGAAACGAAGAGACACTGCTTCTCCCTGCCAACCGTTCATATCTTACTTCTAAAATCAAATCACATCAAATGTTATTGGTCACGTGCAAATATTTAGCAGACGTTTTTGCGGGTGTAGCAAAACGCTTGTGTTTCTAGCTCCAACAGTGAAATGATATCTAGCGATTCACAACAATACACACAAATGTAAAATAAATAAATATTAGTACGAGCTTTGTCGGACTGGCATTGACTAAAATACAGTGGAGTAGAATACAGTATATACATATGAGATGAGTACAGACACACCCTCATTGTCATTGTCCACATTCAAGCTGCCTGCCATCTTTCTCTATCACACAGACAGTGTACAAACACCCACCGTGACAGTGTCTCTACCCCGGCTCAGAAACAATGACACCCTAATCCAGAGACAATATGTCTCTAATCCACACTAAACAGGGATTGTGCACTGAGACAAACAAGGGCGCGACAGACAGACAGACAGACAGACAGACAGACAGACAGACAGACAGACAGACAGACAGACAGAGCGAGAAAGAGAACAAGAGAGAGGGGAGGAGAGAAAGAGGGAAGAGAAAGTGAGAGAGAGAGAGAGAGAGAGAGAGGTAAAGAGGGAGTAAGCTATCTAAATGAGCATCAAGAGCTAATCCTGATGAGTGATAGAGAGGCTGATAAACATCCACAGCTAATGAGAATACAAAGAGAGAGAGAGACAGAGAGAGATGTGGAGGAAAGAGAGAGATGGGGAGGAAAGAGAGAGATGGGGAGGAAAGAGAGAGATGGGGAGGAAAGAGAGAGATGGGGAGGAAAGAGAGAGATGGGGAGGAAAGAGAGAAATGGGGAGGAAAGAGAGAGATGGGGAGGAAAGAGAGAGATGTGGAGGAAAGAGAGAGATGGGGAGGAAAGAGAGAGATGGGTAGGGAAAGATACATGGAGAGAGGGAAAGAGACAGAAGGAGAGAGTGAGAGAAACAGAGAGAGAGAGAGACAGAGAGAGATGTGGAGGAAAGAGAGAGATGGGGAGGAAAGAGAGAGATGGGGAGGAAAGAGAGAGATGTGGAGGAAAGAGAGAGATGGGGAGGAAAGAGAGAGATGGGGAGGAAAGAGAGAGATGTGGAGGAAAGAGAGAGATGGGGAGGAAAGAGAGAGATGGGGGAGGAAATGGGGAGGAAAGAGAGAGATGGGGAGGAAAGAGAGAGATGGGGAGGAAAGAGAGAAATGGGGAGGAAAGAGAGAGATGGGGAGGAAAGAGAGAGATGTGGAGGAAAGAGAGAGATGGGGAGGAAAGAGAGAGATGGGTAGGGAAAGATACATGGAGAGAGGGAAAGAGACAGAAGGAGAGAGTGAGAGAAACAGAGAGAGAGAGAGACAGAGAGAGATGTGGAGGAAAGAGAGAGATGGGGAGGAAAGAGAGAGATGGGGAGGAAAGAGAGAGATGTGGAGGAAAGAGAGAGATGGGGAGGAAAGAGAGAGATGGGGAGGAAAGAGAGAGATGTGGAGGAAAGAGAGAGATGGGGAGGAAAGAGAGAGATGGGGAGGAAAGAGAGAGATGGGGAGGAAAGAGAGAGATGGGGAGGAAAGAGAGAGATGGGGAGGAAAGAGAGAGATGTGGAGGAAAGAGAGAGATGGGGAGGAAAGAGAGAGATGGGGAGGAAAGAGAGAGATGGGGAGGAAAGAGAGAGATGTGGAGGAAAGAGAGAGATGGGGAGGAAAGAGAGAGATGTGGAGGAAAGAGAGAGATGGGGAGGAAAGAGAGAGATGGGGAGGAAAGAGAGAGATGTGGAGGAAAGAGAGAGATGGGGAGGAAAGAGAGAGATGGGGAGGAAAGAGAGAGATGTGGAGGAAAGAGAGAGATGGGGAGGAAAGAGAGAGATGGGTAGGGAAAGATACATGGAGAGAGGGAAAGAGACAGAAGGAGAGAGTGAGAGAAACAGAGAGAGAGAGAGACAGAGAGAGATGTGGAGGAAAGAGAGAGATGGGGAGGAAAGAGAGAGATGGGGAGGAAAGAGAGAGATGTGGAGGAAAGAGAGAGATGGGGAGGAAAGAGAGAGATGGAGAGGAAAGAGAGAGATGGGGAGGAAAGAGAGAGATGGGGAGGAAAGAGAGAGATGGGGAGGAAAGAGAGAGATGGGGAGGAAAGAGAGAGATGGGGAGGAAAGAGAGAGATGGGGAGGAAAGAGAGAGATGTATCTCATATCATATATATGAGAAACAGAGAGAGAGAGAGACAGAGAGAGAAAGAAAGAGAGAGCGAAACAGTGAGAGAAAGACTAAGAGAGAGAGAAAGAGAGAGAGAAACAGAGAGAGAGAGAGAGACTAAGAGAGAGAGAAAGAGAGAGAGCGAGAGAGAGCTAGTAATGGAATTAGTGAAAATATTCAGAGCCAATTAAATGTGATTTAGACCGCAATGTCCTGTGTCTCTGTCCTGGTATTGACCCTGTAAGAGACTATTCCCTTCAGCAGCCAATTAAAGATGCACTATGCAGAAATCACTCTGCCAGAAATCGTTCCCTGAAATGTTACGTATTGCAGCTTTAACAGACTTGAAATATTATGCTCAAAAGGATAAAAACCTATTATTTATTTACTCAGTGCATGGTGATGCGTATTATCTAAGACTAGAGCTAATTACAGTAGAGACTCTGATTAGAGAAGCAACGGTAGGACAGGCCGTGATGGCCGACTTTAATAACACAACAGAATTAGCCAGCCAGAGAGAGACTTTAAATATACTGGATGAGGAACCATACAATACCAGGTTGCTTTGATTAGTCATGCAGAGAGAGAGAGAGAGAGAGAGAGAGAGAGAGAGAGAGAGAGAGAGAGAGAGAGAGAGAGAGAGAGAGAGAGAGAGAGAGAGAGAGAGAGGGAGAGAGAGAGAGAGAGAGAGAGAGAGAGAGAGAGAGAGAGAGAGAGAGAGAGAGAGAGAGAGAGAGAGAGAGAGAGAGAGAGAGAGAGAGAGAGAGAGAGAGAGAGAGAGAGAGAGATTTTAAGTTTAAGCTTCGGGTCACCGGAACACTCCGTTATAGGAGTGGGTCAGTTCATGTCAGGGTCGGGATCAATTCCATTTCAATTCAGGATGCAACTGATGTCAATGACCCCCAAGTTGTTTTCATATTGCAAATCTTTCAACATGTTTTCCCAGAGTGCAGTTACAACAATAACTGTTTTTACTATGGAAACTCCTTTTCATAGGATATCCAGAACGGACATGTATTCAATCTACAGACAGTCACCACCAACATGTGATTCCTGATGACAAGTTAAACCACAGCTGAAATCCACCCAAAGTAAACATCAATATTACAGCGTCTTGAATCCAGGGATGTCCGCCTGTCTCCCATGTGGTTATGACCTGTTTTTCTATAATTAAAGGAAAAGATGACAGACATTCCTCCCTCCACCTGGAATCATTTCAGACGAGTGACTCATGATGGTGTCTACCGTAGAAATGTCTTTCTTGTTCTGTGGTGCCTACCGTAGAAATGTCATTCTTGTTCTGTGGTGTCTACCGTAGAAATGTCATTCTTGTTCTGTGGTGCCTACCGTAGAAATGTCATTCTTGTTCTGTGGTGCCTACCGTAGAAATGTCATTCTTGTTCTGTGGTGCCTACCGTAGAAATGTCATTCTTGTTCTGTGGTGCCTAACCATATAAATGTCATTCTTGTTCTGTGGTGCCTACCGTAGAAATGTCATTCTTGTTCTGTGGTGTCTACCGTAGAAATGTCATTCTTGTTCTGTGGTGCCTACCGTAGAAATGTCATTCCTGTTCTGTGGTGCCTAACCATATAAATGTCATTCTTGTTCTGTGGTGTCTACCGTAGAAATGTCATTCTTGTTCTGTGGTGCCTACCGTAGAAATGTCATTCTTGTTCTGTGGTGTCTACCGTAGAAATGTCATTCTTGTTCTGTGGTGCCTACCGTAGAAATGTCATTCTTGTTCTGTGGTGCCTACCGTAGAAATGTCATTCTTGTTCTGTGGTGCCTACCATATAAATGTCATTCTTGTTCTGTGGTGCCTACCGTAGAAATGTCATTCCTGTTCTGTGGTGCCTAACCATATAAATGTCATTCTTGTTCTGTGGTGCCTACCGTAGAAATGTCTTTCTTGTTCTGTGGTGCCTACCGTAGAAATGTCATTCTTGTTCTGTGGTGCCTACCGTAGAAATGTCTTTCTTGTTCTGTGGTGCCTACCATATAAATGTCATTCTTGTTCTGTGGTGCCTACCGTAGAAATGTCATTCTTGTTCTGTGGTGCCTACCGTAGAAATGGCATTCTTGTTCTGTGGTGCCTACCGTAGAAATGTCATTCTTGTTCTGTGGTTCTAGCTAGTTTTAACATTCCGAGGAGTCGGCCGCAGGAGGAAGGAGGGTTATTCTGTTGGTTTTGTTCGTGTTTTAGTTTTTTGTTTAGTTTCCTGGACTGTCACCGTTACTATTGCTTCCTGGTGCTTTTCGATTGGTCTTCTTTAAAAGCCCTTGAAGTGTTCAGTGAAACGTCCATCCCTAAAAGCTTTCAAATGACCAACATTCAGCAGAACGTTTATCAGAATGATTGAACACCATATGGTGTTTTGGGGAGAATCCATTTTGCAGGATCCTAAGTCTCACGGGGAAAAGGGAGATTATCTCCATACTGAAATGTATCTCTCTATGTTTTTCCTCTCTCTCTCTCGCCTTCTTTCTGACATTCGGTCTCTTTCTCTCTCTATATACATCTCCCCCCTCTTCTTTCTCTTTCTCCCTCCTATCCCTCACACTCCCACCGCCCTCCCTCACCATCCCACCTCCCTCCTTCCCTCTCTCCCTCACCATCCCACTCCCTCCTTTCCCCCCTTCTCCCTACCTCCCTCTCTCCCTGCCCCCCCCTCCTTTCACCCCTTCTCCCTCCCTCCCTGTCTCCCTGCCCCCCCCCTCCTTCCCCCCCTTCTCTCTCCCTCTCTCTCTTTAGGATGCAGAGGCAGTATGTGCTGTCAGTAACGTAGTCTGATGGAGGATGTGGAGACGGAGGGAGGCTTTCAGAGAGAGTGAAAAACAGACAGACATGCCACAGACTGTTCACTTCACTTTACCTGACTGCACCAGGCTGCACACACACACAGTTAGCTCTGACACACACACACACACACACACACACACACACACACACACACACACACACACACACAGCATGCGTGCACCCAAGCAAGAACACACACACACACTAGTGCTAAACGATTTAGACAAAATATCGAATATACATATATATATATTTTTTGCCAGATATTACAGTTGAGATTGTGAATTGCGATTTTCAAACAGTTGATTTAATACATTCTGGTACTATTGGATTATCACACCAATGTAAATGTTTATCATCAATATATAGTGTGCTACAAATGTAGCATTTCTTAATTATTAAATAACGTCACGAGTTGCTATTTTACAAATTATGAGATCTTAATTAGTCTACGTTAATTATGTATTTAGGCTGCAGATGAAATAGGAAGCTTACGATTGTGTAATTATGCGTAAGTAGGCTCAATCATTATTATAATTGAAATTATAAGACAAAGTTCCTTAAAAAAATCCTTAAGAGTTTAAGCCAGGGGGGAATTGTTTTAAGATGGTCATGCCGGGGATAATGTAGGGACATTGTTTAAAGATGGTCATACCGAGGATAATGCGGGGGGGGGGGGGGGGGGGGGGGGGATTGTTTTAATACACAAATGTTATTTCAAGAGGGTTAAGGTTAGAATTAGTGTTTAGTTTAGAATTAGGTTTAGGGTTAGGAGCTAAGGGTTAGGGTTAGGAGTTAGGGTTAAGTTTAGGGTTAGGAGCTAGGGTTAGGAGTTAGGGTTAAGTTTAGTGTTAGGAGCTAAGGGTTAGGGTTAGGGTTAGGAGCTAAGGGTTAGGGTTAGGGTTAGGAGCTAAGGGTTAGGTTTAGGGTTAGGAGCTAAGGGTTAGGGTTAGGAGTTAGGGTTAGGGTTAGGTTTAGGGTTAGGGTTAGGTTTAGGAGTTAGGGTTAGGTTTAGGAGTTAGGGTTAGGAGTTAGGAGTTAGGGTTAGGTTTAGGGTTAGGAGTTAGGGTTAGGAGTTAGGGTTAGGTTTAGGGTTAGGAGTTAGGGTTAGGAGTTAGGGTTTGGGTTAGAAGTTAGGAGCTAAGGGTTAGGTTTAGGGTTAGGAGCGAAGGGTTAGGGTTAGGGTTAGGAGCTAAGGGTTAGGGTTAGGAGTTAGGGTTAGGGTTAGGTTTAGGGTTAGGGTTAGGGTTAGGGTTAGGGTTAGGGTTAGGGTTAGGGTTAGGAGCTAAGGGTTAGGGTTAGGAGTTAGGGTTAGGTTTAGGAGTTAGGGTTAGGTTTAGGAGTTAGGGTTAGGAGTTAGGAGTTAGGGTTAGGTTTAGGATTAGGAGTTAGGGTTAGGAGTTAGGGTTAGGTTTAGGGTTAGGAGTTAGGGTTAGGAGTTAGGGTTTGGGTTAGAAGTTAGGAGCTAAGGGTTAGGTTTAGAGTTAGGAGCTAGGGGTTAGGTTTAGAGTTAGGAGCTAGGGGTTAGGTTTAGGAGCTAAGGGTTAGGGTTAGGAGTTAGGGTTAGGTTTAGGGTTAGGAGCTAGGGGTTAGGTTTAGAATTAGGAGCTAGGGGTTAGGTTTAGGGTTAGGGATACGGTTAGGGTTAGGGTTAGGGATAGGGTTAGGGTAAGGTTAAGGTTAGGAGCTAGGGTTAGTTTTAAGGTTAGTGATAGGGTTAGGGTAAGGTTAAGAGTTGAGATTAGTTTTAAGGTTAGGGATAGAGTAAGGTTAAAGTTTAGGTTTTAGGGTTAGGTTCACGGTGTGTTATACAAGACTGTGTGTGTCTGTGCATTATTTTCCTCTTGATTACTGAATAAGTTTTGAGCGGTAAGAGCAACAACAGATTGTCTAGGGGAACAGAGAGCATCAACAGCTTGTCTAGAGGAACAGAGAGCAACAACAGCTTGTCTAGGGGAACAGAGAGCATCAACAGCTTGTCTAGGGGAACAGAGAGCATCAACAGCTTGTCTAGAGGAACAGAGAGCAACAACAGCTTGTCTAGGGGAACAGAGAGCATCAACAACTTATCTAGAGGAACAGAGAGCATCAACAGCTTGTCTAGGGGAACAGAGAGCAACAACAGATTGTCTAGAGGAACAGAGAGCAACAACAGCTTGTCTAGGGGAACAGAGAGCATCAACAGCTTGTCTAGGGGAACAGAGAGCAACAACAGATTGTCTAGAGGAACAGAGAGCATCAACAGCTTGTCTAGAGGAACAGAGAGCAACAACAGCTTGTCTAGGGGAACAGAGAGCAACAACAGATTGTCTAGAGGAACAGAGAGCAACAACAGCTTGTCTAGGGGAACAGAGAGCAACAACATATTGTCTAGGGGAACAGAGAGCAACAACAGATTGTCTAGAGGAACAGAGAGCATCAACAGCTTGTCTAGGGGGGAACAGAGAGCAACAACAGCTTGTCTAGAGGGGAACAGAGAGCATCAACAGCTTGTCTAGAGGAACAGAGAGCAACAACAGCTTGTCTAGGTGTAACGGATGTGAAATGGCTAGCTAGTTAGCGGGTACGCGCTACTAGCATTTCAATCAGTTACGTCACTTGCTCTGAGAATTAAGTAGGGTTTCCCCTTGCTCTGCAAGGGCCGTGGCCTTTGTGGAGCGATGGGTAACGATGCTTCGTGGGCGACCGTTGTTGATGTGTGCAGAGGGTCCCTGGTTCGCGCCCGTGTCGGGGCGAGGGGACGTACTAAAGTTATACTGTTACATTGATGCTGTTGACCCGGATCACTGGTTGCTGCGGAAAAGGAGGAGGTTGAAAGGGGGGTGAGTGTAACGGATGTGAAATGGCTAGCTAGTTAGCGGGTACGCGCTACTAGCATTTCAATCAGTTACGTCACTTGCTCTGAGAATTAAGTAGGGTTTCCCCTTGCTCTGCAAGGGCCGTGGCCTTTGTGGAGCGATGGGTAACGACGCTTCGTGGGCGACCGTTGTTGATGTGTGCAGAGGGTCCCTGGTTCGCGCCCGTGTCGGGGCGAGGGGACGACGTAAAGTTATACTGTTACATAGGGGAACAGAGAGCATCAACAGCTTGTCTAGAGGAACAGAGAGCATCAACAGCTTGTCTAGGGGAACAGAGAGCAACAACAGATTGTCTAGAGGAACAGAGAGCAACAACAGCTTGTCTAGGGGAACAGAGAGCAACAACAGATTGTCTAGGGGAACAGAGAGCAACAACAGCTTGTCTAGGGGAACAGAGAGCAACAACAGATTGTCTAGAGGAACAGAGAGCATCAACAGCTTGTCTAGGGGGGAACAGAGAGCAACAACAGATTGTCTAGAAGGGAACAGAGCGCATCAACAGCTTGTCTAGAGGAACAGAGAGCAACAACAGCTTGTCTAGGGGAACAGAGAGCATCAACAGCTTGTCTAGTGGAACAGAGAGCATCAACAGCTTGTCTAGGGGAACAGAGAGCAACAACAGATTGTCTAGAGGAACAGAGAGCAACAACAGCTTGTCTAGGGGAACAGAGAGCAACAACAGATTGTCTAGGGGAACAGAGAGCAACAACAGCTTGTCTAGGGGAACAGAGAGCATCAACAGCTTGTCTAGGGGAACAGAGAGCAACAACAGATTGTCTAGGGGAACAGAGAGCAACAACAGATTGTCTAGAGGAACAGAGAGCAACAACAGCTTGTCTAGGGAGGAACAGAGAGCATCAACAGCTTGTCTAGGGGAACAGAGAGCAACAACAGATTGTCTAGGGGAACAGAGAGCATCAACAGCTTGTCTAGGGGAACAGAGAGCAGCAACAGATTGTCTAGGGGAACAGAGAGCAACAACAAATTGTCTAGAGGAACAGAGAGCATCAACAGCTTGTCTAGAGGGGAATAGAGAGCAACAACAGCTTGTCTAGAGGGGAATAGAGAGCAACAACAGCTTGTCTAGTGGAACAGAGAGCATCAACAGCTTGTCTAGAGGGGAATAGAGAGCAACAACAGCTTGTCTAGAGGGGAACAGAGAGCAACAACAGCTTGTCTAGTGGAACAGAGAGCATCAACAGCTTGTCTAGAGGGGAATAGAGAGCAACAACAGCTTGTCTAGAGGGGAACAGAGAGCAACAACAGCTTGTCTAGAGGGGAACAGAGAGCAACAACAGCTTGTCTAGAGGGGAACAGAGAGCAACAACAGCTTGTCTAGAGGGGAACAGAGAGCAACAACAGCTTGTCTAGTGGAACAGAGAGCATCAACAGCTTGTCTAGAGGGGAACAGAGAGCAACAACAGCTTGTCTAGAGGGGAACAGAGAGCAACAACAGCTTGTCTAGAGGGGAATAGAGAGCAACAACAGCTTGTCTAGAGGGGAACAGAGAGCAACAACAGCTTGTCTAGAGGGGAACAGAGAGCATCAACAGCTTGTCTAGAGGGGAATAGAGAGCAACAACAGCTTGTCTAGAGGGGAACAGAGAGCAACAACAGCTTGTCTAGAGGGGAATAGAGAGCAACAACAGCTTGTCTAGAGGGGAACAGAGAGCAACACCAGCTTGTCTAGAGGGGAACAGAGAGCATCAACAGCTTGTCTAGAGGGGAACAGAGAGCAACAACAGCTTGTCTAGAGGGGAACAGAGAGCAACAACAGCTTGTCTAGTGGAACAGAGAGCATCAACAGCTTGTCTAGGGGGGAACAGAGAGCAACAACAGCTTGTCTAGGGGAACAGAGAGCATCAACAGATTGTCTAGAGGAACAGAGAGCAACAATATCTTGTCTAGGGGAACAGAGAGCAATAACAGATTGTCTAGGGGAACAGAGAGCATCAACAGATTGTCTAGAGGAACAGAGAGCAACAATAGCTTGTCTAGAGGAACAGAGAGCAACAACAGCTTGTCTAGGGAAACAGAGAGCAATAACAGATTGTCTAGAGGAACAGAGAGCAACAACAGCTTGTCTAGAGGAACAGAGAGCAACAACAGCTTGTCTAGGGAAACAGAGAGCAATAACAGCTTGTCTAGAGGAACAGAGAGCAACAATAGCTTGTCTAGGGGAACAGAGAGCAACAAAAGATTGTCTAGAGGAACAGAGAGCAATAACAGCTTGTCTAGAGGAACAGAGAGCAACAACAGCTTGTCTAGGGAAACAGAGAGCAATAACAGCTTGTCTAGAGGAACAGAGAGCAACAATAGCTTGTCTAGGGAAACAGAGAGCAATAACAGCTTGTCTAGAGGAACAGAGAGCAACAACAGCTTGTCTAGGGGAACAGAGAGCAACAACAGATTGTCTAGGGGAACAGAGAGCAACAACAGCTTGTCTAGGGGAACAGAGAGCATCAACAGCTTGTCTAGGGGAACAGAGAGCAACAACAGATTGTCTAGAGGAACAGAGAGCAACAACAGCTTGTCTAGGGAGAAACAGAGAGCATCAACAGCTTGTCTAGGGGAACAGAGAGCAACAACAGATTGTCTAGGGGAACAGAGAGCATCAACAGCTTGTCTAGGGGAACAGAGAGCAGCAACAGATTGTCTAGGGGAACAGAGAGCAACAACAAATTGTCTAGAGGAACAGAGAGCATCAACAGCTTGTCTAGGGAGGGAACAGAGAGCAACAACAGCTTGTCTAGAGGGGAACAGAGAGCATCAACAAATTGTCTAGAGGAACAGAGAGCATCAACAGCTTGTCTAGGGAGGGAACAGAGAGCAACAACAGCTTGTCTAGAGGGGAACAGAGAGCATCAACAGCTTGTCTAGAGGGGAATAGAGAGCAACAACAGCTTGTCTAGGGAGGGAACAGAGAGCAACAACAGCTTGTCTAGGGAGGGAACAGAGAGCAACAACAGCTTGTCTAGAGGGGAACAGAGAGCAACAACAGCTTGTCTAGAGGGGAACAGAGAGCAACAACAGCTTGTCTAGAGGAACAGAGAGCAACAACAGCTTGTCTAGAGGAACAGAGAGCATCAACAGATTGTCTAGAGGAACAGAGAGCAACAATAGCTTGTCTAGAGGAACAGAGAGCAACAACAGCTTGTCTAGGGAAACAGAGAGCAATAACAGATTGTCTAGAGGAACAGAGAGCAACAACAGCTTGTCTAGAGGAACAGAGAGCAACAACAGCTTGTCTAGGGAAACAGAGAGCAATAACAGCTTGTCTAGAGGAACAGAGAGCAACAATAGCTTGTCTAGGGAAACAGAGAGCAACAATAGCTTGTCTAGGGGAACAGAGAGCATCAACAGCTTGTCTAGGGGAACAGAGAGCAATAACAGATTGTCTAGGGGAACAGAGAGCATCAACAGATTGTCTAGAGGAACAGAGAGCATCAACAGCTTGTCTAGGGGAACAGAGAGCAATAACAGATTGTCTAGGGAAACAGAGAGCAATAACAGCTTGTCTAGAGGAACAGAGAGCAACAATAGCTTGTCTAGGGGAACAGAGAGCATCAACAGATTGTCTAGAGGAACAGAGAGCAACAATAGCTTGTCTAGGGGAACAGAGAGCAATAACAGCTTGTCTAGAGGGGAACAGAGAGCAACAATACCTTGTCTAGGGGAACAGAGAGCATCAACAGCTTGTCTAGGGGAACAGAGAGCAATAACAGATTGTCTAGGGGAACAGAGAGCATCAACAGATTGTCTAGAGGAACAGAGAGCAACAATAGCTTGTCTAGGGAAACAGAGAGCAACAATAGCTTGTCTAGGGGAACAGAGAGCAACAATAGCTTGTCTAGGGGAACAGAGAGCAATAACAGCTTGTCTAGAGGGGAACAGAGAGCATCAACAGCTTGTCTAGAGGGGAACAGAGAGCATCAACAGCTTGTCTAGAGGGGAACAGAGAGCAACAACAGCTTGTCTAGAGGGGAACAGAGAGCAACAACAGCTTGTCTAGAGGGGAACAGAGAGCAACAACAGCTTGTCTAGTGGAACAGAGAGCATCAACAGCTTGTCTAGGGGAACAGAGAGCAACAATAGCTTGTCTAGGGGAACAGAGAGCAACAACAGCTTGTCTAGGGGGGAACAGAGAGCAACAACAGCTTGTCTAGGGGAACAGAGAGCATCAACAGATTGTCTAGAGGAACAGAGAGCAACAATAGCTTGTCTAGGGGAACAGAGAGCAACAACAGCTTGTCTAGGGAAACAGAGAGCAATAACAGATTGTCTAGAGGAACAGAGAGCAACAACAGCTTGTCTAGAGGAACAGAGAGCAACAACAGCTTGTCTAGGGAAACAGAGAGCAATAACAGCTTGTCTAGGGGAACAGAGAGCAACAATAGCTTGTCTAGAGGAACAGAGAGCAACAACAGCTTGTCTAGGGAAACAGAGAGCAATAACAGATTGTCTAGAGGAACAGAGAGCAACAACAGCTTGTCTAGAGGAACAGAGAGCAACAACAGCTTGTCTAGGGAAACAGAGAGCAATAACAGCTTGTCTAGAGGAACAGAGAGCAACAATAGCTTGTCTAGGGAAACAGAGAGCAACAATAGCTTGTCTAGGGGAACAGAGAGCATCAACAGCTTGTCTAGGGGAACAGAGAGCAATAACAGATTGTCTAGGGGAACAGAGAGCATCAACAGATTGTCTAGAGGAACAGAGAGCAACAATAGCTTGTCTAGGGGAACAGAGAGCATCAACAGATTGTCTAGGGGAACAGAGAGCAATAACAGATTGTCTAGGGAAACAGAGAGCAATAACAGCTTGTCTAGAGGAACAGAGAGCAACAATAGCTTGTCTAGGGGAACAGAGAGCATCAACAGATTGTCTAGAGGAACAGAGAGCAACAATAGCTTGTCTAGGGGAACAGAGAGCAATAACAGCTTGTCTAGAGGGGAACAGAGAGCAACAATACCTTGTCTAGGGGAACAGAGAGCATCAACAGCTTGTCTAGGGGAACAGAGAGCAATAACAGATTGTCTAGGGGAACAGAGAGCATCAACAGATTGTCTAGAGGAACAGAGAGCAACAATAGCTTGTCTAGGGAAACAGAGAGCAACAATAGCTTGTCTAGGGGAACAGAGAGCAACAATAGCTTGTCTAGGGGAACAGAGAGCAATAACAGCTTGTCTAGAGGGGAACAGAGAGCATCAACAGCTTGTCTAGAGGGGAATAGAGAGCAACAACAGCTTGTCTAGAGGGGAACAGAGAGCAACAACAGCTTGTCTAGATGGGAATAGAGAGCAACAACAGCTTGTCTAGAGGGGAACAGAGAGCAACACCAGCTTGTCTAGAGGGGAACAGAGAGCATCAACAGCTTGTCTAGAGGGGAACAGAGAGCAACAACAGCTTGTCTAGAGGGGAACAGAGAGCAACAACAGCTTGTCTAGAGGGGAACAGAGAGCAACAACAGCTTGTCTAGTGGAACAGAGAGCATCAACAGCTTGTCTAGGGGAACAGAGAGCAACAATAGCTTGTCTAGGGGAACAGAGAGCAACAACAGCTTGTCTAGGGGGGAACAGAGAGCAACAACAGCTTGTCTAGGGGAACAGAGAGCATCAACAGATTGTCTAGAGGAACAGAGAGCAACAATAGCTTGTCTAGGGGAACAGAGAGCAACAACAGCTTGTCTAGGGAAACAGAGAGCAATAACAGATTGTCTAGAGGAACAGAGAGCAACAACAGCTTGTCTAGAGGAACAGAGAGCAACAACAGCTTGTCTAGGGAAACAGAGAGCAATAACAGCTTGTCTAGGGGAACAGAGAGCAACAATAGCTTGTCTAGAGGAACAGAGAGCAACAATAGCTTGTCTAGGGAAACAGAGAGCAATAACAGATTGTCTAGAGGAACAGAGAGCAACAATAGCTTGTCTAGGGAAACAGAGAGCAATAACAGCTTGTCTAGAGGAACAGAGAGCAACAATAGCTTGTCTAGGGGAACAGAGAGCATCAACAGCTTGTCTAGGGGAACAGAGAGCAATAACAGATTGTCTAGGGGAACAGAGAGCATCAACAGATTGTCTAGAGGAACAGAGAGCAACAATAGCTTGTCTAGGGAAACAGAGAGCAACAACAGCTTGTCTAGAGGAACAGAGAGCAATAACAGCTTGTCTAGAGGAACAGAGAGCAACAATAGCTTGTCTAGGGGAACAGAGAGCATCAACAGATTGTCTAGAGGAACAGAGAGCAACAATAGCTTGTCTAGGGAAACTGAGAGCAATAACAGCTTGTCTAGAGGAACAGAGAGCAACAACAGCTTGTCTAGAGGAACAGAGAGCATCAACAGATTGTCTAGGGGAACAGAGAGCAACAACAGCTTGTCTAGAGGAACAGAGAGCAACAACAGCTTGTCTAGGGAAACAGAGAGCATCAACAGCTTGTCTAGATGAACAGAGAGCAACAATAGCTTGTCTAGGGGAACAGAGAGCATCAACAGATTGTCTAGAGGAACAGAGAGCAACAATAGCTTGTCTAGGGAAACAGAGAGCAATAACAGCTTGTCTAGAGGAACAGAGAGCAACAATAGCTTGTCTAGGGGAACAGAGAGCAATAACAGCTTGTCTAGAGGAACAGAGAGCAACAATAGCTTGTCTAGGGGGGAACAGAGAGCATCAACAGCTTGTCTAGAGGGGAACAGAGAGCAACAACAGCTTGTCTAGGGGGGAACAGAGAGCAACAACAGCTTGTCTAGAGGAACAGAGAGCATCAACAGCTTGTCTAGGGGAACAGAGAGCAACAACAGCTTGTCTAGGGGAACAGAGAGCATCAACAGATTGTCTAGGGGAACAGAGAGCATCAACAGATTGTCTAGGGGGGGAACAGAGAGCATCAACAGCTTGTCTAGGGGAACAGAGAGCAACAATAGCTTGTCTAGGGGAACAGAGAGCAACAACAGCTTGTCTAGGGGGGAACAGAGAGCAACAACAGCTTGTCTAGGGGAACAGAGAGCATCAACAGATTGTCTAGAGGAACAGAGAGCAACAATAGCTTGTCTAGGGGAACAGAGAGCAACAACAGCTTGTCTAGGGAAACAGAGAGCAATAACAGATTGTCTAGAGGAACAGAGAGCAACAACAGCTTGTCTAGAGGAACAGAGAGCAACAACAGCTTGTCTAGGGAAACAGAGAGCAATAACAGCTTGTCTAGGGGAACAGAGAGCAACAATAGCTTGTCTAGAGGAACAGAGAGCAACAATAGCTTGTCTAGGGAAACAGAGAGCAATAACAGATTGTCTAGAGGAACAGAGAGCAACAATAGCTTGTCTAGGGAAACAGAGAGCAATAACAGCTTGTCTAGAGGAACAGAGAGCAACAATAGCTTGTCTAGGGGAACAGAGAGCATCAACAGCTTGTCTAGGGGAACAGAGAGCAATAACAGATTGTCTAGGGGAACAGAGAGCATCAACAGATTGTCTAGAGGAACAGAGAGCAACAATAGCTTGTCTAGGGAAACAGAGAGCAACAACAGCTTGTCTAGAGGAACAGAGAGCAATAACAGCTTGTCTAGAGGAACAGAGAGCAACAATAGCTTGTCTAGGGGAACAGAGAGCATCAACAGATTGTCTAGAGGAACAGAGAGCAACAATAGCTTGTCTAGGGAAACAGAGAGCAATAACAGCTTGTCTAGAGGAACAGAGAGCAACAACAGCTTGTCTAGAGGAACAGAGAGCATCAACAGATTGTCTAGGGGAACAGAGAGCAACAACAGCTTGTCTAGGGAAACAGAGAGCAACAACAGCTTGTCTAGAGGAACAGAGAGCAACAACAGCTTGTCTAGGGAAACAGAGAGCATCAACAGCTTGTCTAGATGAACAGAGAGCAACAATAGCTTGTCTAGGGGAACAGAGAGCATCAACAGATTGTCTAGAGGAACAGAGAGCAACAATAGCTTGTCTAGGGAAACAGAGAGCAATAACAGCTTGTCTAGAGGAACAGAGAGCAACAATAGCTTGTCTAGGGGAACAGAGAGCAATAACAGCTTGTCTAGAGGAACAGAGAGCAACAATAGCTTGTCTAGGGGGGAACAGAGAGCATCAACAGCTTGTCTAGAGGGGAACAGAGAGCAACAACAGCTTGTCTAGGGGGGAACAGAGAGCAACAACAGCTTGTCTAGAGGAACAGAGAGCATCAACAGCTTGTCTAGGGGAACAGAGAGCAACAACAGCTTGTCTAGGGGAACAGAGAGCATCAACAGATTGTCTAGGGGAACAGAGAGCATCAACAGATTGTCTAGGGGGGGAACAGAGAGCATCAACAGCTTGTCTAGGGGAACAGAGAGCAACAATAGCTTGTCTAGGGGAACAGAGAGCAACAACAGCTTGTCTAGGGGGGAACAGAGAGCAACAACAGCTTGTCTAGGGGAACAGAGAGCATCAACAGATTGTCTAGAGGAACAGAGAGCAACAATAGCTTGTCTAGGGGAACAGAGAGCATCAACAGCTTGTCTAGAGGAACAGAGAGCAACAACAGCTTGTCTAGGGGAACAGAGAGCAACAACAGCTTGTCTAGAGGGGAACAGAGAGCATCAACAGCTTGTCTAGGGGAACAGAGAGCATCAACAGCTTGTCTAGGGGAACAGAGAGCAACAACAGCTTGTCTAGTGGAACAGAGAGCATCAACAGATTGTCTAGAGGGGAACAGAGAGCAACAACAGCTTGTCTAGTGGAACAGAGAGCATCAACAGATTGTCTAGAGGGGAACAGAGAGCAACAACAGCTTGTCTAGTGGAACAGAGAGCATCAACAGATTGTCTAGGGGAACAGAGAGCAACAACAGATTGTCTAGAGGAACAGAGAGCAACAACAGCTTGTCTAGGGGAACAGAGAGCAACAACAGCTTGTCTAGGGGGGAACAGAGAGCAACAACATCTTGTCTAGAGGAACAGAGAGCATCAACAGCTTTTCTAGAGGAACAGAGAGCAACAACAGCTTGTCTAGAGGGACAGAGAGCAACAACAGCTTGTCTAGAGGGGAACAGAGAGCATCAACAGCTTGTCTAGAGGGGAACAGAGAGCATCAACAGCTTGTCTGGGGGAACAGAGAGCAACAACAGCTTGTCTAGGGAACATAGAGCATCAACAGCTAGGCTAGGGAACAGAGAGCATCACCAGCTTGTCTAGGAGGGAACCGAGAGCATCAACAGCTTGTCTAGAGGGGAACAGAGAGCAACAACAGCTTGTCTAGGGAACATAGAGCATCAACAGCTAGGCTAGGGAACAGAGAGCATCAATAGCTAGGCTGGAGAACAGAGAGCATCAATAGCTAGGCTAGGGAACAGAGAGCATCAACAGCTAGGCTAGGGAACATAGAGCATCAACAGCTAGGCTAGGGAACAGAGAGCATCAATAGCTAGGCTGGAGAACAGAGAGCATCAATAGCTAGGCTAGGGAACATAGAGCATCAACAGCTAGGCTAGGGAACAGAGAGCATCAATAGCTAGGCTGGAGAACAGAGAGCATCAATAGCTAGGCTAGGGAACAGAGAGCATCAACAGCTAGGCTAGGGAACAGAGAGCATCAATAGCTAGGCTGGAGAACAGAGAGCATCAATAGCTAGGCTAGGGAACAGAGAGCATCAACAGCTAGGCTGGAGAACAGAGAGCATCAACAGCTAGGCTGGGGAACAGAGAGCATCAACAGCTAGGCTGGGGAACAGAGAGCATCAACAGCTAAGCTAGGGACCAGAGAGCATCAACAGCTAGGCTAGGGAACAGAGAGCATCAATAGCTAGGCTAGGGACCAGAGAGCATCAATAGCTAGGCTGGAGAACAGAGAGCATCAATAGCTAGGCTAGGGAACAGAGAGCATCAACAGCTAGGCTGGAGAACAGAGAGCATCAACAGCTAGGCTGGGGAACAGAGAGCATCAATAGCTAGGCTGGGGAACAGAGAGCATCAATAGCTAGGCTAGGGAACAGAGAGCACTACGTAGTGTAGTGGATACGTAGTGTAGTGCCTACGTAGGGTAGTGCCTACGTAGTGTAGTGTCTACGTAGTGTAGTGCCTACGTAGTGTAGTGTCTACGTAGTGTAGTGTCTACGTAGTGTAGTGTCTACGTAGTGTCGTGCCTACGTAGTGTAGTGTCTATGTAGTGTAGTGTCTACGTAGTGTCATGCCTACGTAGTGTAGTGTCTACGTAGTGTAGTGTCTATGTAGTGTAGTGTCTATGTAGTGTAGTGCATACGTAGTGCAGTGCCTACGTAGTGCAGTGCCTACGTAGTGTAGTGTAGTGTCTACGTAGTGTAGTGTCTATGTAGTGTAGTGCATACGTAGTGCAGTGCCCACGTAGTGTAGTGCCTACGTAGTGTAGTGTCTACGTAGTGCAGTGCCTACGTAGTGTAGTGCCTACGTAGTGTAGTGCCTACGTAGTGTAGTGCCTACGTAGTGTAGTGTCTACGTAGTGTAGTGCCTACGTAGTGTAGTGCCTACGTAGTGTAGTGTCTACGTAGTGTAGTGTCTACGTAGTGTCAGGGGATTGCTGTGGGGCACCGGGAGCTGTCAGAATCTCTTAGCTCATATCAGTTTTAAAAATAGAAATAACGAAAGAAAATAAAAAAACTTTTGAAAAGGCTGCGGTGGAAAAAAATGGTTATTGAAATATTAATATGATTTTGAGGTGAGGTGAGGGGTATGCCATAAGTACTCCACTCCTCTCCTAAATTATCCATTCCTCTCAAATTAAGCAAAGGCCTATGCAGAGAAGTATCTCTGTCTCTCTCGCCCTCTTCTCTCTCTCTTTCTTTCTCTTTCTCTCTTTCTCTCGCCCTCTTCTCCTCTCTCTCTTTCTTTATCTTTCTCTCTCTCTCTGATGGAGTGATTTAACAAAGCCCAGGGCAGAGAGGTGGGATGGGTGATTATGACGCTGCATAACAGAGCTGGTATATGTGAGTTCGCTAGAGTCGTACCGTAACCCAAATTGAACTGACTTGCAGCAAAGTCAGGGCAAGCCTGCATTGTATGATTCTACATTGGCCATCGGTCTTAAATAATGGCCCGAGGAACCCACCACTAACACCTGATTATCAATATATTGAATTAAATAATGGCCCGAGGTACCCATCACTAACACCTGATTATCAATACACTGTCAATGATGATGCCATTTAGCTCAACTTTGTTTTCAGAAGAGAAACAGAAGTCTTTACTCTGTGGAGCCTTCAAACCCCATCACAGACTGTCTAGGGAGCCTTCAAACAACATCACAAACTGTCCAGGGAGCCTTCAAACAACATCACAAACTGTCCAGGGAGCCTTCAAACAACATCACAAACTGTCCAGGGAGCCTTCAAACAGCATCACAAACTGTCCAGGGAGCCTTCAAACAACATCACAAACTGTCCAGGGAGCCTTCAAACAGCATCACAAACTGTCCAGGGAGCCTTCAAACAGCATCACAAACTGTCCAGGGAGCCTTCAAACAGCATCACAAACTGTCCAGGGAGCCTTCAAACAACATCACAAACTGTCCAGGGAGCCTTCAAACAACATCACAAACTGTCCAGGGAGCCTTCAAACAGCATCACAAACTGTCCAGGGAGCCTTCAAACAGCATCACAAACTGTCCAGGGAGCCTTCAAACAGCATCACAAACTGTCCAGGGAGCCTTCAAACAACATCACAAACTGTCCAGAGAGCCTTCAAACAACATCACAAACTGTCCAGAGAGCCTTCAAACAACATCACAAACTGTCCAGGGTGCTCTTTACAAGTGTGTATGGGTGTGTGAGAAGTGTGTATGGGTGTGGGTGTGCTTTAGGTGTGTGAGAAGCGAATGGTGTGTGTGCACGCATGTGTGTGTGTGTGTGTGTGTGTCAGGCGTATGGATTGGAAGCCGACAGGGTGTTCATCAGGCTGACAGACGACGACCGGAACACAATCAGCTGGTAATTAAGTGTCAGAACCGTTCAACCCGAGAAAGTCCCAGTCCAGCCGTCCGGTACCGGTTTCCTTCCGCCAGACAGCTACAATCTGCCCAAACAAAGACACTGTCCTATGTGTGTCTCCATGTGCCAGACAGCTACAATCTGCCCAAACAAAGACACTGTCCTATGTGTGTCTCCATGTGCCAGACAGCTACAATCTGCCCAAACAAAGACACTGTCCTATGTGTGTCTCCATGCGCCAGACAGCTACAATCTGCCCAAACAAAGACACTGTCCTATGTGTGTGTCCATGTGCCAGACAGCTACAATCTGCCCAAACAAAGACACTGTCCTATGTGTGTCTCCATGTGCCAGACAGCTACCATCTGCCCAAACAAAGACACTGTCCTATGTGTGTCTCCATGCGCCAGACAGCTACAATCTGCCCAAACAAAGACACTGTCCTATGTGTGTCTCCATGTGCCAGACAGCTACAATCTGCCCAAACAAAGACACTGTCCTATGTGTGTCTCCATGTGCCAGACAGCTACCATCTGCCCAAACAAAGACACTGTCCTATGTGTGTCTCCATGCGCCAGACAGCTACAATCTGCCCAAACAAAGACACTGTCCTATGTGTGTCTCCATGTGCCGGACAGCTAACGCATTTCCCATAGAAAATAAATAAAAATAAAAACTCCATTGTTTCAAACTAACGATCATTCCAACAAAACAAAAAAAGGACATAAACATATTCTGATTCGAAGTCCATTTATTTTACGGATCTGGTCATCAGAAACGGCATGTGGACGGGGATGAGAGCCTATCAGCGTTAACGGATCTGGTCATCAGAAACGGCATGTGGACGGGGATGAGAGCCTATCAGCGTTAACGGATCTGGTCATCAGAAACGGCATGTGGACGGGGATGAGAGCCTATCAGCGTTAACGGATCTGGTCATCAGAAACGGCATGTGGACGGGGATGAGAGCCTATCAGCGTTAACGGATCTGGTCATCAGAAACGGCATGTGGACGGGGATGAGAGCCTATCAGCGTTAACGGATCTGGTCATCAGAAACGGCATGTGGACGGGGATGAGAGCCTATCAGCGTTAACGGATCTGGTCATCAGAAACGGCATGTGGACGGGGATGAGAGCCTATCAGCGTTAACGGATCTGGTCATCAGAAACGGCATGTGGACGGGGATGAGAGCCTATCAGCGTTAACGGATCTGGTCATCAGAAACGGCATGTGGACGGGGATGAGAGCCTATCAGCGTTAACGGATCTGGTCATCAGAAACGGCATGTGGACGGGGATGAGAGCCTATCAGCGTTAACGGATCTGGTCATCAGAAACGGCATGTGGACGGGGATGAGAGCCTATCAGCGTTAACGGATCTGGTCATCAGAAACGGCATGTGGACGGGGATGAGAGCCTATCAGCGTTAACGGATCTGGTCATCAGAAACGGCATGTGGACGGGGATGAGAGCCTATCAGCGTTAACGGATCTGGTCATCAGAAACGGCATGTGGACGGGGATGAGAGCCTATCAGCGTTAACGGATCTGGTCATCAGAAACGGCATGTGGACGGGGATGAGAGCCTATCAGCGTTAACGGATCTGGTCATCAGAAACGGCATGTGGACGGGGATGAGAGCCTATCAGCGTTAACGGATCTGGTCATCAGAAACGGCATGTGGACGGGGATGAGAGCCTATCAGCGTTAACGGATCTGGTCATCAGAAACGGCATGTGGACGGGGATGAGAGCCTATCAGCGTTAACGGATCTGGTCATCAGAAACGGCATGTGGACGGGGATGAGAGCCTATCAGCGTTAACGGATCTGGTCATCAGAAACGGCATGTGGACGGGGATGAGAGCCTATCAGCGTTAACGGATCTGGTCATCAGAAACGGCATGTGGACGGGGATGAGAGCCTATCAGCGTTAACGGATCTGGTCATCAGAAACGGCATGTGGACGGGGATGAGAGCCTATCAGCGTTAACGGATCTGGTCATCAGAAACGGCATGTGGACGGGGATGAGAGCCTATCAGCGTTAACGGATCTGGTCATCAGAAACGGCATGTGGACGGGGATGAGAGCCTATCAGCGTTAACGGATCTGGTCATCAGAAACAGCATGTGGACGGGGATGAGAGCCTATCAGCGTTAACGGATCTGGTCATCAGAAACGGCATGTGGACGGGGATGAGAGCCCTAAAGACTCAAACGGTGTTTACCGTTTTGCTTGTTGAAATGTGATAGAAGTTAATTAACAGGGCGAGAGAGAGAGAGGGATCAAAATAGAGAGAATCACAAGGAAACTAATGAACTTAGAAACATGAACGGAATATTTTAGGCTTTAACATGTATGGCTGGGAATTGCCAGAGACCTCACGCTACGATATTATTACGATACATAACTGCTAATGAGATATGTATTGCGATTCGATACTGTGATTTTTTTTTGTGATTCGATGTTCCGCTGCAGATGGATAAGAGAGAAACGTGACAGAATGAGTTCTGATCAGTCATGGAAACAAAAGTACTGAAATATAAATTGGCTCTTTATTTTATAAACAAGATGGAGAACAGGCTGTCTAAGGAAAATGCAAGGGTTTTGACGCAGGTACTGCCAATTAGCGCAAAAAATAATATTGTGATATACATGTGGAAAGTATCCCTTGACTTTTTCCTCACAATTTTTTTTACATTACATTATTACTAAAATGGATTAAATTGTTTTATTCCCCATCATTAATCTACACACAAGGCCTCCAGAGTGGTGCAGCGGTCTAAGGCATCACATTGCTAGAGGCGTCACTACGGACACAGGTTCGATCCCGGGCTGTATCACAACCGGCCTTGATCGGGAGACCCATAGGATGGGACATAATTAGCCAAGCGTCATTACGGGAGGGTTTGGCCAGAGGCTTTACAATTAGGCCGTCATTGTAAATAGGAATTTGTCCTTAATTGACTTGTCTAGTTAAATACAAATGTATAAAATAAAACACAATACACGATAATGACAAAGTGTCACACCCTGGCCTCAGTTATCTTTGTTTTCATTATTATTTTAGTTAGGTCAGGGTGTGACATGGTGTATTATGTGTTTTTGTATTGTCTAGTGTGGTTGTATGGTTTAGGGGGGTTCATAGAGTAGATGGGGTTGTGTTCAGTGTAGGTGTTTAGAATAGTCTATGGTTGAGTGATGTGTCTAGGTATGTCTATGGTTGCCTGAGTGGTTCTCAATCAGAGACAGATGTTTTTCATTTGTCTCTGATTGGGAGCCATATTTTAGGCAGCCATAGGCATCATGTATTGTGGGTAATTGTCTATGTTGAATGTTTGTAGCCTGTGTGTGTGCACGACGTTAGTAGCTTCACGGTCGTTTGTTTGTTTTAGTTTTGTTAGTTTGTAAAGTGTTTTGTTTCGTGTTTGCTCTCTTCTTAATAAAAAGAAGATGTTCTTTTCACATGCTGCGCCTTGGTCCTCATTCTCTCCAGTAGACGATCGTGACAGAATTACCCACCAACGGACCAAGCAGCGGAAAATAAAGCAACAGCAGCGATGTCAAGACTCCTGGACGTGGGAGGAGATCCTAGACGGGAGAGGACCCTGGTCACAGCCAGGGGAATATCACTGCCCCAAGGCAGAGATGGAGGCAGCACGGCGACACGGTAGGAAGCCCAAGAAACAGCACAAAAAAATTCTTGGAGGGGGGCACTTGGAGCAGTCGGCGAAGTTGAGGGGTGAGTCTGAGATGGTCGAGGAGTTATTGGACAGATTGGAGGAGAGTGAACGAAGGGGAGATTATGAGACATTCGAGGAGTTGTTGACGAAATTGGAGGAGAGTGAAGAGAGAGAGCTGTTGGTTTGGCAGAGTATGCATGGCATTCTCCCTGAGGAGCGTGTTAGCTGTCCGATGCCACCTGTGTCAGTTCCTCGTACTCAGCCTGAAACTGGTGTTAAAGTTCCGGAAGATTTGATGCCGGCTATACATACCAGGTCTCCAGTACACTTTCACAACCCGGTGTGTCCTGTTCCTACCTTTTGCACTCATCCTGAGATGCATGTCCCCAGCCCGGTACCACCAGTTCCGGCACCAAGCACTAGGTCTAATGTGCGTCTCCAGAGCCCTGTACGCACTGTTCCTGCTCCCCGCAATAGCCTTGAAGTGCGTGTCTCCAGCCCATTACCACCAGTGCCTACACCACGCATCAAGCTTCCTGTGCGTCTCCAGAGCCCTGTTCCTCCTCCACGTACTAGCCCTGTGGTGCGTGTCTCCAGCACATTACCACCAGTGCCTACACCACGCATCAAGCCTCCAGTGCGTCTCCAGAGCCCTGTTCCTCCTCCACGTACTAGCCCTGTGGTGCGTGTCTCCAGCACATTACCACCAGTGCCTACACCACGCATCAAGCCTCCAGTGCGTCTCCAGAGCCCAATTCCTCCTCTACGCACTCTTCCTGTGGTGTCTGTCTCCGGCCCGGTGCCTCCAGTTCCGGCACCACGCACTAAGCTACCTGTGCGTCTCCAGAGCCCTGTACGCACTGTTCCTTCTCCCCGCACTCGCCCTGAGGTGCGTGCCCTCAGCCCGGTACCTCCAGTTCCGGTACCACGCACCAGGCCTATAGTGCGCATCGAGAGTCCAGTGTGCCCTGTTGTTGTTCCCCGCACTAGCCTAAAGGTGCGTGTCCTTAGCCCGGTACCTCCAGTTCCGGCGCCACGCACCAGGCCTATAGTGCGTCTCAGCCGGCCAGAGTCTGCCGTCTGCCCAACGGCGCCTGAACTGCCCGTCTGCCAAGCGGCGCCTGAACTGCCCGTCTGCCCAACGCTGTCTGAACTGTCCGTCTAACAAGCGCCGCATGAATTGCCCGTCTGTATTGAGCCTTCAAAGCCGCCCGTCTGCCATGAGCCTGCAAAGCCGCCCGTCTGCCATGAGCCTACAGAGCCGTCCGCCAGACAGGAGCCGCTAGAGCCTTCCGCCAGACAGGAGCCGCTAGAGCCTTCCGCCAGAACGGATCAGCCAGAACCTTCCGCCAGACCGGATCAGCCAGAGCCTTCCGCCAGACCGGATCAGCCAGAGCCTTCCGCCAGAACGGACCGGCCAGAGCCATCCGTCTCCCCAGCGCCATCTGAGCCATCCGTCTCTCCAGCGCCATCTGAGTCATCCGTCTCTCCAGCGCCATCTGAGCCATCCGTCTCCCCAGCGCCATCTGAGCCATCCGTCTGCCCAGTGCCGTCTGAGCCATCCGTCTGTCCCGAGCCATTAGAGCCGCCCGTCTGTCCCGAGCCGTCAGAGCCGATAGTCAGTCAGGAGCCGCTAGAGCCATTCGTCAGACAGGATCTGCCAGAGCCGCCAACCAGACAGGATCTGCCAGAGCCGCCAACCAGACAGGATCTGCCAGAGCCGCCAACCAGACAGGATCTGCCAGAGCCGCCAACCAGACAGGATCTGCCAGAGCCGCCAACCAGACAGGATCTGCCAGAACCGCCAGCCAGCCATGAGCAGCCAGATCCGTCAGCCAGCCATGAGCAGCCAGATCCGTCAGCCAGCCATGAGCAGCCATATCCGTCAGCCAGCCATGAGCAGCCAGATCCGTCAGCCAGCCATGAGCAGCCAGATCCGTCAGCCAGCCATGAGCAGCCAGATCCGTCAGCCAGCCATGAGCAGCCAGATCCGTCAGCCAGCCATGAGCAGCCAGATCTGTCAGCCAGCCATTAGCCGTCCAGCCAGGATCCGCCAGAGCCGTCCAGCCAGGATCCGCCAGAGCCGGCCAGCCAGGTTCCGCCAGCCAGGATCCGCCAGAGCCAGCCAGCCAGGATCCGCCATTCAGTCCGGTGCTGCCCTTCAGTCCGGAGCTGCCGTCCCTTAGTCCGGAGCGGCCGTTCCTTAGTCCGGTGCTGCCCCTTAGTCCGGTGCTGCCCCTTAGTCCGGTGCTGCCCCTTATCCTGGTGCTGCCCCTTATCCTGGTGCTGCCCCTTATCCTGGTGCTGCCCATTATCCCGGTGCTGCCCCTTATCCCGGGGCTGCCCCTTATCCCGGTGCTGCCCTTTATCCCGGTGCTGCCCCTTAGTCCGGTGCTGCCCCTGAATCCAGTGGGGTTAAGTTGGAGGGTGGTCATTTGGAGGAGGCTACGAAAGCGGGTAGTGACTATGGTGGGGTGGGGACCACGACCAGTACCAGAGCCGCCACCATGGACAGACGCCCACCCAGACCCTCCCATAGACTTTATGCTGGTGCGTCCGGAGTTCGCACCTTAAGGGGGGGGTTATGTCACACCCTGGCCTCAGTTATCTTTGTTTTCATTATTATTTTAGTTAGGTCAGGGTGTGACATGGTGTATTATGTGTTTTTGTATTGTCTAGTGTGGTTGTATGGTTTAGGGGGGTTCATAGAGTAGATGGGGTTGTGTTCAGTGTAGGTGTTTAGAATAGTCTATGGTTGAGTGATGTGTCTAGGTATGTCTATGGTTGCCTGAGTGGTTCTCAATCAGAGACAGATGTTTTTCATTTGTCTCTGATTGGGAGCCATATTTTAGGCAGCCATAGGCATCATGTATTGTGGGTAATTGTCTATGTTGAACGTTTGTAGCCTGTGTGTGTGCACGACGTTAGTAGCTTCACGGTCGTTTGTTTGTTTTAGTTTTGTTAGTTTGTAAAGTGTTTCGTGTTTGCTCTCTTCTTAATAAAAAGAAGATGTTCTTTTCACACGCTGCGCCTTGGTCCTCATTCTCTCCAGTAGACGATCGTGACACAAAGCAAACACAGGCTTTTAGATTTTTTTTGCAAAATGTATTAAAAACTAAAAACTGAAATATGACATTTACATAAGTATTCAGACCCTTTACTCAGGACTTTGTTGAAAAACCTTTGGCAGCGATTACAGCCTCACGTCTTCTTGGGTATGACGCTACAAATTTGGCACACCTGTACTTGGGGAGTTTCTCTCATTCTTCATTGCAGATCCTCTCAAGATCTGTCAGGTTGGATGGGGAGCATTGCTGCACAGCTATTTTCAGGTCTCTCCAGAGATGTTCGATCAGGTTCAAGTCTGGACTCTGGCTGGGCCACTCAAATACATTCAGAGACGTTGCCCCAAGCCACTCCTTCGTTGTCTTGGCTGTATGCTTAGGGTTGTTGTCCTGTTGGAAGGTGAACCTTCACCCCAGTCTGAGGTCCTGAGCGCTCTGGAGCAAGATTTCATCAAGGATCTCTGTACTTTCCTCTGTTCATCTTTCCCTCTATCCTGACTAGTCTCCCAGTCCCTGCCACTGAAAAACATCTCCATAGCATGATTCTGCCACCACCATGCTTCACCGTAGGGATGGTACCAGGTTCATCCAGACGTGACGATTGACATTCAGGACAAAGAGTTCAATCTTGGTTTCATCAGACCAGAAAATGTTGCTTATCATGATCTGAGAGTCCTTTAGGTGCCTTTCGGCAAACTCCAAGAGGGCTTTTATGTGCCTTTTAATGAGGAGTGTCTTCCGTCTGGCCACTCTATCATAAAGGCCTGATTGGTGGAGGACTGCAGAGATTGTTCTCCCATCTCCACAGAG
The DNA here is from genome assembly GCF_045679555.1 of Salvelinus alpinus. Lineage (NCBI taxonomy): Eukaryota > Metazoa > Chordata > Actinopteri > Salmoniformes > Salmonidae > Salvelinus > Salvelinus alpinus. The sequence continues at coordinate 43,677,601 of NC_092111.1, read as the reverse complement.
GAACTATGGAGCTCTGTCAGAGTGACCAAGGCCCTTCTCCCCCGATGGCTCAGTTTGGCCGGACGGCCAGCTCTAGGAAGAGTCTTGGTGGTTCCAAACTTCTTCCATTTAAGAATGATGGAGACCATTGTGTTCTTGGGGACCTTTAATGCTGCAGAAATGTTTTGGTACCCTTCGCCAGATCTGTGCTCTCTGGACAAATCCTTCGACCTCATGGCTTGTACTGTCAACTGTGTGCCTTTCCAAATCACGTCCAATCAGTTGAATTTACCACAGGTGGACTCCAATCAAGTTGTAGAAACATCTCAGGGACGATCAGTGGAAACAGGATTTACCCAAGCTCAATTGCAAGTCTCATAGCAAAGGGTCTGAATAAGTAAGTAAATAAGCTATTTACATTTGATATTTTTAATATTTTTGCAAACCTGTTTTCATTCTGTCATTATGGATTATTGTGTGTGTATTGATGATCATTTGCATTTATTTAAGCCATCTTAGAATAAGGCTGTAACGTAACAAAATGTGGAAACAGTAGAGTTGTCCTATTTTCCAAATGCACTGTATCATAAAAATAATGTCTCAATACGTAACTGTATCCATGTTTTCCACCATCAATCCTAACAAGCTAGTAGCTGTAGTAGCAGTAATAATAATA
>NC_092111.1:43666946-43674446 GCF_045679555.1 Salvelinus alpinus | reverse complement strand
ACAAAAGCAGATGAAGACGAAGAACATAGAAGAACTGCACAGATGCAGAGGCAAGTGAAATGAAACGCAACAGAGACAACATTATGAGGCACAGAAATTAGTGTTGTCATGAAACACACATTTTAATAACAGTACGATTCCACAGAAGGGTGGAGGGGGGGAACCTAGCTTCCTGTTCGCAATGCGGTCCCGGGACACTAAGCAAAAACCAGTCACTGAAATGCACACTTCCACTCAATACAACACATTGAACTTAATAACGTCACACTGTGCAGTGGATCACAGAAAACGGCATAAAAACGGAGGAAGGAACATACATCTACATAATGATCTGTATGTCAGTCAGGGGACAACACTACATAATGATCTGTATGTCAGTCAGGGGACAACACTACATAATGATCTGTATGTCAGTCAGGGGACAACACTACATAATGATCTGTATGTCAGTCAGGGGACAACACTACATAATGATCTGTATGTCAGTCAGGGGGACAACACTACATAATGATCTGTATGTCAGTCAGGGGACAACACTACATAATGATCTGTATGTCAGTCAGGGGGACAACACTACATAATGATCTGTATGTCAGTCAGGGGACAACACTACATAATGATCTGTATGTCAGTCAGGGGGACAACACTACATAATGATCGGTATGTCAGTCAGGGGGACAACACTACATAATGATCTGTATGTCAGTCAGGGGACAACACTACATAATGATCTGTATGTCAGTCAGGGGGACAACACTACATAATGATCTGTATGTCAGTCAGGGGACAACACTACATAATGATCTGTATGTCAGTCAGGGGACAACACTACATAATGATCTGTATGTCAGTCAGGGGGACAACACTACATAATGATCTGTATGTCAGTCAGGGGACAACACTACATAATGATCTGTATGTCAGTCAGGGGACAACACTACATAATGATCTGTATGTCAGTCAGGGGACAACACTACATAATGATCTGTATGTCAGTCAGGGGGACAACACTACATAATGATCTGTATGTCAGTCAGGGGACAACACTACATAATGATCTGTATGTCAGTCAGGGGGACAACACTACATAATGATCTGTATGTCAGTCAGGGGATAACACTACATAATGATCTGTATGTCAGTCAGGAGACAACACTACATAATGATCTGTATGTCAGTCAGGGGACAACACTACATTATTAGGTGTTCTAGTTAACTGATCTAGTTAACTCTGTAGACACCAAAGGCTGATCTAGTTAACTCTGTATACCCAAAGGCTGATCTAGTTAACTCTGTAGACACCAAAGGCTGATCTAGTTAACTCTGTAGACACCAAAAGCTGATCTAGTTAACTCTGTAGACACCAAAGGCTGATCTAGTTAACTCTGTAGACACCAAAGGCTGATCTAGTTAACTCTGTAGACACCAAAGGCTGATCTATGTAACTCTGTATACCCAAAGGCTGATCTAGTTAACTCTGTAGACACCAAAGGCTGATCTAGTTAAATCTGTAGACACCAAAGGCTGATCTAGTTAACTCTGTAGACACCAAAGGCTGATCTATGTAACTCTGTATACCCAAAGGCTGATCTAGTTAACTCTGTAGACACCAAAGGCTGATCTAGTTAAATCTGTAGACACCAAAGGCTGATCTAGTTAACTCTGTAGACACCAAAGGATTCTCCAGAGTGAACCAACCCTGTCGACGTGGTTTGATAACTTGTCATTTAAAATCTTAACTGTGATGTTAGGTCAGATGGAAGTTTGTGGAGCAGGGCTTTGTAAACAGAAATAGCATAATGATGTGATCTACGTGACTTCAAAGACGTCCAGCCAAACCCTTTGGTAAAGAATACAGTGACAAGTAATACAACTGTCTCCTGTGAAAAATCAAAGGGGGCCATGAAAACAGCATCCAAGGGGTTTAAGAGTAGAGGCAGCTGCACTTTGATAAATAGTATCTCCAAAATCAAGAACAATCCTACTGGACCTGAATCAAACGATGAAACCAGCGACCAAACAACTGAAAAACGATAAATCTGACATTGTTTATGTGCAATGTGAATTTATTAGACTCAGTATAGCAATTTAATGTTATTGATTTGTCAGTTTCCCAAGCTAATTCCCTACTTTTCACACAGACACAGTAATAAACAGCTCTACAGACTTCAGTACACAACACTATGCTCATCATGTCTTAGCAGGATCAGATGGTGACAGGTGTCCCTGCAGGGTCAGACAGCCAGGGAAGACCAGTCTACGGGGCTCAGGGGAATCTTGCAGTATGTTAACAATATCATGGAATGAAACAAAGTTCCATATTGAGATGTTGGGTAGAACAGGATAATTGCTTAAAGCTACAGTCGTGGATCTGGGAATAATGGTTTCAATGATTGAACCATTGATTTTATTATTGGATAATATAATGTATGAATGTACACAAAGGTCATTCTTTGTCATGATTCATCTTAGGAGGATCAGATGGTGACAGGGGTCTCAGCAGGGTCAGGCAGCCAGGGGAGACCAGTCTGTGACAGAGCTGAGGTCAAGCAGCCAGGGGAGACCAGTCTGTGACAGAGCTGAGGTCAAGCAGCCAGGGGAGACCAGTCTGTGACAGAGCTGAGGTCAAGCAGCCAGGGGAGACCAGTCTGTGACAGAGCTGAGGTCAAGCAGCCAGGGGAGACCAGTCTGTGACAGAGCTGAGGTCAAGCAGCCAGGGGAGACCAGTCTGTGACAGAGCTGAGGTCAAGCAGCCAGGGGAGACCAGTCTGTGACAGAGCTGAGGTCAAGCAGCCAGGGGAGACCAGTCTGTGACAGAGCTGAGGTCAGGCATCCAGGGGAGACCAGTCTGTGACAGAGCTGAGGTCAGGCAGCCAGGGAAGACCAGTCTGTGACAGAGCTGAGGTCAAGCATCCAGGGAAGACCAGTCTGTGACAGAGCTGAGGTCAGGCAGCCAGGGAAGACCAGTCTGTGACAGTGCTGAGGTCAAGCAGCCAGGGAAGACCAGTCTGTGACAGAGCTGAGGTCAAGCAGCCAGGGGAGACCAGTCTGTGACAGTGCTGAGGTCAAGCAGCCAGGGAAGACCAGTCTGTGACAGAGCTGAGGTCAAGCAGCCAGGGAAGACCAGTCTGTGACAGAGCAGAGGTCAAGCAGCCAGGGAAGACCAGTCTGTGACAGAGCTGAGGTCAGGCAGCCAGGGGAGACCAGTCTGTGACAGAGCTGAGGTCAGGCAGCCAGGGAAGACCAGTCTGTGACAGAGCAGAGGTCAGGCAGCCAGGGAAGACCAGTCTGTGACAGAGCTGAGGTCAGGCAGCCAGGGAAGACCAGTCTGTGACAGAGCTGAGGTCAGGCAGCCAGGGGAGACCAGTCTGTGACAGAGCTGAGGTCAGGCAGCCAGGGAAGACCAGTCTGTGACAGAGCTGAGGTCAGGCAGCCAGGGGAGACCAGTCTGTGACAGAGCTGAGGTCAGGCAGCCAGGGGAGACCAGTCTGTGACGGAGCTGAGGTCAAGCAGCCAGGGGAGACCAGTCTGTGACAGAGCTGAGGTCAGGCAGCCAGGGGAGACCAGTCTGTGACGGAGCTGAGGTCAAGCAGCCAGGGGAGACCAGTCTGTGACAGAGCTGAGGTCAGGCAGCCAGGGAAGACCAGTCTGTGACAGAGCTGAGGTCAAGCAGCCAGGGGAGACCAGTCTGTGACAGAGCTGAGGTCAGGCAGCCAGGGAAGACCAGTCTGTGACAGAGCTGAGGTCAAGCAGCCAGGGAAGACCAGTCTGTGACAGAGCTGAGGTCAGGCAGCCAGGGAAGACCAGTCTGTGACAGAGCTGAGGTCAGGCAGCCAGGGAAGACCAGTCTGTGACAGAGCTGAGGTCAGGCAGCCAGGGAAGACCAGTCTGTGACAGAGCTGAGGTCAAGCAGCCAGAGGAGACCAGTTTGTGACAGAGCTGAGGTCAAGCAGCCAGGGAAGACCAGTCTGTGACAGAGCATAGGTCAAGCAGCCAGGGGAGACCAGTCTGTGACAGAGCTGAGGTCAAGCAGCCAGGGAAGACCAGTCTGTGACAGAGCTGAGGTCAAGCAGCCAGGGGAGACCAGTCTGTGACGGTGCTGAGGTCAAGCAGCCAGGGAAGACCAGTCTGTGACAGAGCTGAGGTCAAGCAGCCAGGGGAGACCAGTCTGTGACAGAGCTGAGGTCAAGCAGCCAGGGAAGACCAGTCTGTGACAGAGCTGAGGTCAGGCAGCCAGGGAAGACCAGTCTGTGCTGCTTAACCAATGGCTGTGCTGTGTAGGTCTATGGTGGCTGTTCAGAACTAGCCTTCAGCCTACGTTCTGTTCAGCTTACTAGCCTTCAGCCTACGTTCTGTTCAGCCTACTAGCCTTCAGCCTACGTTCTGTTCAGCCTACTAGCCTTCAGCCTACGTTCTGTTCAGCCTACTAGCCTTCAGCCTACGTTCTTTTCAGCCTACTAGCCTTCAGCCTACGTTCTGTTCAGCCTACTAGCCTTCAGCCTACGTTCTGTTCAGTTTGAGAAGGAGAGCGTGAAGATGAGAAGGATGACCGGAGGTCAACTTTGATAGCTTGCTACTACTGTCATTGATTTTTATTAAAAACAATATTTCTTTCTCATGATGTATTTATCAGATCACAATCAATAAGAAACGGACAGCTCACGGTGCTGAAAGTAGGCAAATTCTAGAGGCTATAATTCATTTCAGCGTCTTCATTTTAGTTTGACTTTATTAACAACAAGAGGGCTTTGTGTTGGAGCCTATTTCCTCCTGTTTAATAATTAAAAGGTGGGCCTACGTGTTTGACAGATGAATTATCCATAGATCAGTCGGTCAGATCCTCCACCAACATGCACTCTAAAAATGTCCTACCTCCGTGTCAGTGAATTTAAACCTCCTACCTCCATGTCAGTGAATTTAAACCTCCTACCTCCGTGTCAGTGAATTTAAACCTCCTACCTCCGTGTCAGTGAATTTAAACCTCCTACCTCCATGTCAGTGAATTTAAACCTCCTACCTCCGTGTCGGTGAATTTAAACCTCCTACCTCCGTGTCAGTGAATTTAAACCTCCTACCTCCGTGTCAGTGAATTTAAACGTCCTACCTCCGTTTCAGTGAATTTAAACCTCCTACCTCCGTGTCCGTGAATTTAAACGTCCTACCTCCGTTTCAGTGAATTTAAACCTCCTACCTCCGTGTCCGTGAATTTAAACCTCCTACCTCCATGTCAGTGAATTTAAACCTCCTACCTCCATGTCAGTGAATTTAAACCTCCTACCTCCATGTCAGAGAATTTAAACCTCCTACCTCCATGTCAGAGAATTTAAACCTCCTACCTCCATGTCAGTGAATTTAAACCTCCTACCTCCATGTCAGTGAATTTAAACCTCCTACCTCCGTGTCGGTGAATTTAAATGTCCTACATCCATGTCAATCAATTTAAACCTCCTACCTCCGTGTCGGTGAATTTAAATGTCCTACCTCCGTGTCAGTGAAGGGCTGTTAAAACCAAGACTTGAATTGAGGGGGTATGAGAGGCAATGCCATAGGCCTTCCTTTTCTTAAAGAACATGGCAAGAAGCACCCTTTGTTGTTAATTGGATCCGATTAAATCAAGTGATCTATAACAGTGCTTGGTCCTCAATGCTTTATGCTAGACACAAGCTGTAAAACACCACAGAAAGACGGGACTCTGATTCATATGAGAATATCATTGGTTGGTTTCTTTGACATTCAGAAGCTGAGCTACAACCTTCTATAGCCGAGGAGAGAAGACATTTACTTTGCTTGGGAAGTCTAATTATGTCACTAGCAATTGATTAAGCTATTCACTTTCTGTGCAATAGAAGAGTGTTTAAACCCAGACAGCTTTTAGGGAAACACTTGAGACCATCTCTCGTTGGGTTAAACCATAGAAGAAGAGGAGCCAGCACTTAAAGCTTACATTTGTCTGCCTCTTTCAGCCTACTCTGTCTGGGGTGGAAAGGGAGGCCCTACTCTGTCTGGGGTGGAAAGGGAGGCCTACTCTGTCTGGGGTGGAAAGGTAGGCCCTACTCTGTCTGGGGTGGAAAGGTAGGCCCTACTCTGTCTGGGGTGGAAAGGTAGGCCCTACTCTGTCTGGGAAGGAAAGGTAGGCCTACTCTGTCTGGGGTGGAAAGGTAGGCCCTACTCTCTCTGGATTGGAAAGGGAGGCCTACTCTGTCTGGGGTGGAAAGGTAGGCCCTAATCTCTCTGGATTGGAAAGGGAGGCCTACTCTGTCTGGGATGGAAAGGTAGGCCCTACTCTGTCTGGGATGGAAAGGTAGGCCCTACTCTGTCTGGGATGGAAAAGTAGGCCCTACTCTGTCTGGGATGGAAAGGTAAGTTCTACTCTGTCTGGGGTGGAAAGGTAGGTCAACTCTGTCTGGGGTGGAAAGGTAGGCCCTACTCTGTCTGGGATGGAAAAGTAGGCCCTACACTGTCTGGGGTGGAAAAGTAGATCTCCTCTGTCTGGGGTGGAAAGGTAGGCCCTACTCTGTCTGGGGTGGAAAGGTAGGCCTACTCTGTCTGGGGTGGAAAGGTAGGCCCTACACTGTCTGGGGTGGAAAGGTAGGCCCTACACTGTCTGGGATGGAAAAGTAGGCCCTACACTGTCTGGGGTGGAAAAGTAAGTCTCCTCTGTCTGGGGTGGAAAGGTAGGCCCTACTCTGTCTGGGATGGAAATGTAGGCCTACTCTGTCTGGGGTGGAAAAGTAAGTCTCCTCTGTCTGGGGTGGAAAGGTAGGCCCTACTCTGTCTGGGATGGAAAAGTAGGCCCTACACTGTCTGGGATGGAAAAGTAGACCCTACACTGTCTGGGGTGGAAAAGTAAGTCTCCTCTGTCTGGGGTGGAAAGGTAGGCCTACTCTGTCTGGGGTGGAAAAGTAAGTCTCCTCTGTCTGGGGTGGAAAAGTAGGCCCTACTCTGTCTGGGGTGGAAAGGAAAGCCTACTCTGTCTGGGGTGGAAAGGAAAGCCTACTCTGTCTGGGGTGGAAAGGTTGCCCTACTCTGTCTGGGGTGGACATTTTTTTGTATTATTCTTTTGGTTATAGGTCGAGGATCTCTTTTATTTATTTTATATAAAAAACGTTCACTCCCTAATCCGTCTGAGATAATCTTATGAGATCTTAAAAAACAAACATGTATTTCGTTTTGACGATATTAATTATTGAGTTTTAAATCAGTAAAGGCTTACTGAACAACTGCCAAATCTGACTGTATCCTTGTCACAGCAGCAGTACATGGTACATGGTACTGTAAAACAATACAGATTGACCAATAGCGGTCAAGGAGAAGGAACACTTTCTGAAAGTACCAAGACCTCAGCTGTGGGATTTACAATTCAGATGGAGTCTCTAATACAAGCTATGATCAGTAGCCCATTATTTACCATGGGATTGGTTTGAATGGGTAAGGAAGTAAAGAGAAAAGTCTATTAAACAGAGATGTATTTTCCAGACAGACTAGTGTATTATTGAGACA
>NC_092111.1:43651946-43661946 GCF_045679555.1 Salvelinus alpinus | reverse complement strand
GTAATGGTATGGGTGGTAATGGTAATGATAGCAGTTTAATGATGGTGGTGGTGGTAGTGGTGCATTACACCATACATAACATTCGACTATTGACTGTTACCATTTTATTGTTACTATTTTTATATTTAATTTTGTATTATTATTTACTGCCATTCTATATTATTATTTGTCATTGTTTTAATTGTATTACAATGTATATTGTATACATTGTTGCTTTGGCAATATTGACACAATGTTTTTCATGCCAATAAAGCAGCTTGAATTTGAATTTGAATTTGAGAGAGAGAGAGAGAGAGAGAGAGAGAGAGAGAGAGAGAGAGAGAGAGAGAGAGAGAGAGAGGGAGGGAGAGAGAGAGAGAGAGAGAGAGAGAGAGAGAGAGAGAGAGAGAGAGAGAGAGAGAGATAGAGAGAGAGAGAGAGAGAGAGAGAGAGAGAGAGAGAGAGAGAGAGAGAGAGAGAGAGAGAGAGAGAGAGAGAGAGAGAGAGAGAGAGAGAGAGAGAGAGAGAGAGAGAGAGAGAGAGAGAGAGAGAGAGAGAGAGAGAGAGAGAGAGAGAGAGAGAGAGAGAGAGAGAGAGAGAGAGGGAGGGAGAGAGAGAGAGGAAGAGAGAGAGAGAGAGAAAGATAGAGAGAGAGAGATATAGAGAGAGAGAGAGAGAGAGAGAGAGAGAGAGAGAGAGATATAGAGAGAGAGGCAGAGAGAGAGAGAGACAGAGAGAGAGAGAGAGAGAGAGAGAGAGAGATATAGAGAGAGAGGCAGAGAGAGAGAGAGACAGAGAGAGAGAGAGAGAGAGAGAGAGAGAGAGAGAGAGAGATATAGAGAGAGAGGCAGAGAGAGAGAGAGACAGAGAGAGAGAGAGAGAGAGAGAGAGAGACAGAGAGAGAGAGAGAGAGAGAGAGAGAGAGAGAGAGAGAGAGAGAGAGAGAGAGAGAGAGAGAGAGAGAGAGGAAGAGAGAGAGAGAGAGAGAGAGAGAGAGAGAGAGACAGAGAGAGAGAGAGACAGAGAGACAGAGAGAGAGAGAGAGAGAGAGAGAGAGAGAGAGAGAGAGAGAGAGAGAGGGAGAGAGAGAGAGGAAGAGAGAGAGAGAGAGAAAGATAGAGAGAGAGAGATATAGAGAGAGAGAGAGAGAGAGAGTCTCTCTCTTGCATTATACACACACACACACACATTTGCACCCCCCCCCCCCCCCCCCCCACACACACACACAAGCACACAGACACAATATGTCCACTAATGGAGCCACCTCGACACAATAATTTGTTTACGTGCGTGCGGAACGCGTTCTCTTTATGCGCAGAGTCGATTAATTCATGTATATATATATATATATATATATATATATATATATATATGATATAGAGAGAGAGAGAGAGAGAGAGAGAGAGAGAGAGAGAGAGAGAGAGAGAGAGAGAGAGAGAGAGAGAGAGAGAGAGAGAGAGAGAGAGAGACATACGCTGGGTATGTACATAGTCAATGGTAGGCTTCGAGGGGACTCCTATGGTAGGTTCACCTATAGCTCATCTCTTGGCAGTAGCACTGTCTCTCTCTCTCTCTCTCTCTCTCTCTCTCTCTCTCTCTCTCTCTCTCTCTCTCTCTCTCTCTCTCCTCTCTCTCTCTCCCTCTCTCTCTCTCTCTGTCTCTCTCTCTCTCTCTCTCTCTCTCTCTCTCTCTCTCTCTCCCTCTCTCTCTCTCTCTCTCTCTCTCTCTCTCTCTCTCTCTCTCTCTCTCTCTGTCTCTCTCTCTCTCTCTCTCTCTCTCTCTCTCTCTCTCTCTCTCTCTCTCTCTCTCTGTCTCTCTCTCTCTCTCTCTCTCTCTCTCTCTCTCTCTCTCTGTCTCTCTCTCTCTCTGCCTCTCTCTCTATATCTCTCTCTCTCTCTCTCTCTCTCTCTTGGCTAGAAATTCAAATACTCTCTCTCTCTCTCTCTCTCTCTCTCTCTCTCTCTCTCTCTCTCTCTCTCTCTCTCTCTCTCTCTCTCTCTCTCTCTCTCTCTCTCTCTCTCTCTCTCTCTCTCTCTCTCTCTCTCTCTCTCTCTCTCTCTCTCTCTATCTCTCTCTCTCTCTCTCTCTCTCTCTTGGCTAGAAATTCAAAAGGAAATTATCTTAACAGAGAAAAATGTCCTCCTGTGTGCTACCTATATCCCCCCACTAGAATCCCCATACTTTAATAAAGACAGCTTCTCCATCCTGGAGGGGGAAATCAATCATTTCCAGGCCCAGGGACATGTATTAGTCTGTGGCGACCTAAATGCCAGAACTGGACAAGAACCTGACACCCTCAGCACACAGGGGGACAAACACCTGCCTGCAGGTGACAGCATTCCCTCCCCCATATGCCCCCCTAGGCACAACTATGACAACATAACCAACAAAAACGGGTCACAACTCCTGCAGCTCTGTCGCACGCTGGGTATGTACATAGTCAATGGTAGGCTTCGAGGGGACTCCTATGGTAGGTTCACCTATAGCTCATCTCTTGGCAGTAGCACTGTAGACTACTTTATCACTGACCTCAACCCAGAGTCTCTCAGAGCGTTCACAGTCAGCCCACTGACACCCCTATCAGACCACAGCAAAATCACAGTCTACTTGAACAGAGCAATACTCAATCATGAGGCATCAAAGCCAAAGGAACTGAGTAACATTAAGAAATGCTATAGATGGAAGGAATGCAGTTTGGAAACCTACCAAAAAACAATTAGGCAACAGCAAATTCAATCCCTTTTAGACAACTTCCTGGGTAAAATGTTCCACTGCAATAGTGAAGGTGTAAACTTGGCAGTAGAAAATCTTAACAGTATATTTGACCTCTCAGCTTCCCTATCAAATCTAAAAATCTCAAATAGAAAACCGAAGAAAATGAACAACAATGACAAATGGTTTGATAAAGAATGCAAAAATCTAAGAAATAAATTGAGGAACCTGTCCAACCAAAAACATAGAGACCCGGAAAACCTGAGTCTACGCCTTCACTATGGCGAATCACTAAAACAATACAGAAATACACTACGGAAAAAGAAGGAACAGCACGTCAGAAATCAGCTCAATGTAATTGAAGACTCCATAGACTCTAACCAATTCTGGGAAAATTGGAAAACACTAAACAAACAACAACACGAAGAATTATCTATCCAAAATGGAGATGTATGGGTAAACCACTTCTCCAATCTTTTTGGCTCTATAACAAAGAATAAAGAACAAAAACATATACATGATCAAATACAAATCCTAGAATCAACTATTAAAGACTACCAGAACCCATTGGATTCTCCAATTACCTTGAATGAGTTACAGGACAAAATAAAAACCCTCAAACCCAAAAAGGCCTGTGGTGTTGATGGTATCCTTAATGAAATGATCAAATATACAGACAACAAATTCCAATTGGCTATACTAAAACTCTTTAACATCGTCCTTAGCTCTGGCATCTTCCCCAATATTTGGAACCAAGGACTGATCACCCCAATCCACAAAAGTGGAGACAAATTTGACCCCAATAACTACCGTGGAATATGCGTCAACAGTAACCTTGGGAAAATACTCTGCATTATCATTAACAGCAGACTCGTACATTTCCTCAATGAAAACAATGTACTGAGCAAATGTCAAATTGGCTTTTTACCAAATTACCGTACAACAGACCATGTATTCACCCTACACACCCTAATTGACAACCAAACAAACCAAAACAAAGGCAAAGTCTTCTCATGCTTTGTTGATTTCAAAAAAGCCTTCGACTCAATTTGGCATGAGGGTCTGCTATACAAATTGATGGAAAGTGGTGTTGGGGGTAAAACATACGACATTATAAAATCCATGTACACAAACAACAAGTGTGCGGTTAAAATTGGCAAAAAACACACACATTTCTTCACACAGGGTCGTGGGGTGAGACAGGGATGCAGCTTACGCCCCACCCTCTTCAACATATATATCAACGAATTGGCGCGGGCACTAGAACAGTCTGCAGCACCCGGTCTCACCCTACTAGAATCCGAAGTCAAATGTCTACTGTTTGCTGATGATCTGGTGCTTCTGTCACCAACCAAGGAGGGCCTACAGCAGCACCTAGATCTTCTGCACAGATTCTGTCAGACCTGGGCCCTGACAGTAAATCTCAGTAAGACCAAAATAATGGTGTTCCAAAAAAGGTCCAGTCACCAGGACCACAAATTCCATCTAGACACCGTTGCCCTAGAGCACACAAAAAACTATACATACCTCGGCCTAAACATCAGCACCACAGGTAACTTCCACAAAGCTGTGAACGATCTGAGAGACAAGGCAAGAAGGGCCTTCTATGCCATCAAAAGGAACATAAATTTCAACATACCAATTAGGATCTGGCTAAAAATACTTGAATCAGTCATAGAGCCCATTGCCCTTTATGGTTGTGAGGTCTGGGGTCCGCTCACCAACCAAGATTTCACAAAATGGGACAAACACCAAATTGAGACTCTGCATGCAGAATTCTGCAAAAATATCCTCCGTGTACAACGTAGAACACCAAATAATGCATGCAGAGCAGAATTAGGCCGATACCCACTAATTATCAAAATCCAGAAAAGAGCCGTTAAATTCTACAACCACCTAAAAGGAAGCGATTCCCAAACCTTCCATAACAAAGCCATCACCTACAGAGAGATGAACCTGGAGAAGAGTCCCCTAAGCAAGCTGGTCCTAGGGCTCTGTTCACAAACACAAACACACCCCACAGAGCCCCAGGACAACAGCACAATTAGACCCAACCAAATCATGAGAAAACAAAAAGATAATTACTTGACACATTGGAAAGAATTAACAAAAAAACAGAGCAAACTAGAATGCTATTTGGCCCTAAACAGAGAGTACACAGTGGCAGAATACCTGACCACTGTGACTGACCCAAACTTAAGGAAAGCTTTGACTATGTACAGACTCAGTGAGCATAGCCTTGCTATTGAGAAAGGCCGCCGTAGGCAGACATGGCTCTCAAGAGAAGACAGGCTATGTGCACACTGCCCACAAAATGAGGTGGAAACTGAGCTGCACTTCCTAACCTCCTGCCCAATGTATGACCATATTAGAGAGACATATTTCCCTCAGATTACACAGATCCACAAAGAATTCGAAAACAAATCCAATTTTGATAAACTCCCATATCTACTGGGTGAAATTCCACAGTGTGCCATCACAGCAGCAAGATTTGTGACCTGTTGCCACAAGAAAAGGGCAACCAGTGAAGAACAAACACCACTGTAAATACAACCCATATTTATGTTTATTTATTTTAACTTGTGTGCTTTAACCATTTGTACATTGTTACAACACTGCATATATATAATATGACATTTGTAATGTCTTTATTGTTTTGAAACTTCTGTATGTGTAATGTTTACTGTTCATTTTTATTGTTTATTTGACTTTTGTATATTACCTACCTCACTTGCTTTGGCAATGTTAACACATGTTTCCCATGCCAATAAAGCCCCTTGAATTGAATTGAATTGAATTGAGAGAGAGAGAGAGAGAGAGAGAGAGAGAGGGAGGGAGAGAGAGAGAGGAAGAGAGAGAGAGAGAGAAAGATAGAGAGAGAGAGAGAGAGATATAGAGAGAGAGAGAGAGAGAGAGAGATATAGAGAGAGAGGCAGAGAGAGAGAGAGACAGAGAGAGAGAGAGAGAGAGAGAGAGAGAGAGAGAGAGAGAGAGAGAGATATAGAGAGAGAGGCAGAGAGAGAGAGAGAGACAGAGAGAGAGAGAGAGAGAGAGAGAGAGAGAGAGAGAGAGAGAGAGAGAGAGAGAGAGAGAGAGAGAGAGAGAGGGAGAGAGAGAGAGGAAGAGAGAGAGAGAGAGAAAGATAGAGAGAGAGAGAGAGAGATATAGAGAGAGAGAGAGAGAGAGAGAGAGAGAGAGAGAGATATAGAGAGAGAGGCAGAGAGAGAGAGAGACAGAGAGAGAGAGAGAGAGAGAGAGAGAGAGAGAGAGAGAGAGAGAGAGAGAGATATAGAGAGAGAGGCAGAGAGAGAGAGAGAGAGAGAGAGAGAGAGAGAGAGAGAGAGAGAGAGAGAGAGAGAGAGAGAGAGAGAGAGAGAGAGAGAGAGAGAGAGAGATAGAGAGAGAGAGAGAGAGAGAGAGAGAGAGAGAGGCAGAGAGAGAGAGAGAGAGAGAGAGAGAGAGAGAGAGAGAGAGAGAGAGAGAGAGAGAGAGAGAGAGAGAGAGAGAGAGAGAGAGAGAGAGAGGGAGGGAGAGAGAGAGAGGAAGAGAGAGAGAGAGAGAAAGATAGAGAGAGAGAGATATAGAGAGAGAGAGAGAGAGAGAGAGAGAGAGAGAGAGAGAGATATAGAGAGAGAGGCAGAGAGAGAGAGAGACAGAGAGAGAGAGAGAGAGAGAGAGAGAGAGAGAGAGAGAGATATAGAGAGAGAGGCAGAGAGAGAGAGAGACAGAGAGAGAGAGAGAGAGAGAGAGAGAGAGAGAGAGAGAGAGAGAGAGGGAGGGAGAGAGAGAGAGGAAGAGAGAGAGAGAGAGAAAGATAGAGAGAGAGAGAGAGAGAGAGATATAGAGAGAGAGAGAGAGAGAGAGAGAGAGAGAGAGAGATATAGAGAGAGAGGCAGAGAGAGAGAGAGCTCAGCTCTTGGGACAAGTGTAGTCGATTATGCCATCACGGACATTGACCCCTCCTCCATTAGTGCATTCACTGCTTTAACCATTTGTACATTGTTACAACACTGCATATATATAATATGACATTTGTAATGTCTTTATTGTTTTGAAACTTCTGTATGTGTAATGTTTACTGTTCATTTTTATTGTTTATTTGACTTTTGTATATTACCTACCTCACTTGCTTTGGCAATGTTAACACATGTTTCCCATGCCAATAAAGCCCCTTGAATTGAATTGAATTGAATTGAGAGAGAGAGAGAGAGAGAGAGAGAGAGAGGGAGGGAGAGAGAGAGAGGAAGAGAGAGAGAGAGAGAAAGATAGAGAGAGAGAGAGAGAGATATAGAGAGAGAGAGAGAGAGAGAGAGATATAGAGAGAGAGGCAGAGAGAGAGAGAGACAGAGAGAGAGAGAGAGAGAGAGAGAGAGAGAGAGAGAGAGAGAGAGAGATATAGAGAGAGAGGCAGAGAGAGAGAGAGAGACAGAGAGAGAGAGAGAGAGAGAGAGAGAGAGAGAGAGAGAGAGAGAGAGAGAGAGAGAGAGAGAGAGAGAGAGAGGGAGAGAGAGAGAGGAAGAGAGAGAGAGAGAGAAAGATAGAGAGAGAGAGAGAGAGATATAGAGAGAGAGAGAGAGAGAGAGAGAGAGAGAGAGAGATATAGAGAGAGAGGCAGAGAGAGAGAGAGACAGAGAGAGAGAGAGAGAGAGAGAGAGAGAGAGAGAGAGAGAGAGAGAGAGAGATATAGAGAGAGAGGCAGAGAGAGAGAGAGAGACAGAGAGAGAGAGAGAGAGAGAGAGAGAGAGAGAGAGAGAGAGAGAGAGAGAGAGAGAGAGAGAGAGAGAGAGAGTAGAGAGAGAGAGAGAGAGAGATATAGAGAGAGAGGCAGAGAGAGAGAGAGAGACAGAGAGAGAGAGAGAGAGAGAGAGAGAGAGAGAGAGAGAGAGAGAGAGAGAGAGAGAGAGAGAGAGAGAGAGAGAGGGAGGGAGAGAGAGAGAGGAAGAGAGAGAGAGAGAGAAAGATAGAGAGAGAGAGATATAGAGAGAGAGAGAGAGAGAGAGAGAGAGAGAGAGAGAGAGAGATAGAGAGAGAGGCAGAGAGAGAGAGAGAGAGAGAGAGAGAGAGAGAGAGAGAGAGAGAGAGAGAGAGAGATATAGAGAGAGAGGCAGAGAGAGAGAGAGACAGAGAGAGAGAGAGAGAGAGAGAGAGAGAGAGAGAGAGAGAGAGAGAGGGAGGGAGAGAGAGAGAGAAAGAGAGAGAGAGAGAGAAAGATAGAGAGAGAGAGAGAGAGAGAGATATAGAGAGAGAGAGAGAGAGAGAGAGAGAGAGAGAGAGATATAGAGAGAGAGGCAGAGAGAGAGAGAGCTCAGCTCTTGGGACAAGTGTAGTCGATTATGCCATCACGGACATTGACCCCTCCTCCATTAGTGCATTCACTGTCAGACCACAGACACCATTGTCAGATCACAGTCAGATCAACGTGTTCTTGAAGAAATTAACCGGCAATATTCATTCAAAAAAACTGCCCAATAAACTATTCAACATAAACCAATCATACAGATGGGCTCCAAACAGTGCAGAGAGATTCATTGAAACATTGAACTCAAAAGAAATGATGAACTCTATACAGTTTTTCAATAACTCACAATACCAAAACAATAAAGATGGTGTCAATTCGGCTACTCTAAACATCAACTGCATATTCCAAAAAGCAGCATCGAAAGCAAATTTGAGAAAACCAAAGAAATGCAACATCAGAAACAAAAAACAAAATGTTTCTGACAAATGGTTTGATAATGAATGTAAAACAATTAGAAAACACCTAAGACAAATGTCAAACAAAAAACATAAGCAGCAAAACAACCCAGAGCTACGATATGAATACTTTGAAACTCTGAAACAGTATAAACATACACTGAAACGCAAGAAACTGAATTATACCAACAAGACACTTGATGAAATTGAAAACGCAATTGACCAAAATCAGTTCTGGGACATGTGGAACAATTTAAGCACAACAAAGCCACAAGAATTAGCCATACAAGATGTAGGAATTTGGAAAACTTATTTTGATAATCTATACAAAAACATCCCACAAAAAGACTTAAAACAGAACCAATTAGAAATTAAAGAAAAATTGAACATCCTTGAATCAGTCATTAAAAATAACCAAAATCCATTAGATTACCCAATAACCCAACAAGAACTAAATGAAAAGCTCAAATCTATTAAATCAAAGAAGGCTTGTGGTCTAGACAACATCAGAAATGAAATGCTGAAAAACAGCACACCTGAGTTGCAAAATGCTGTGCTTAAATTGTTCAACATGGTTTTAACTTCTGGCTGCTTCCCTGATGTCTGGAACCAGGGGCTCATCTCCCCTATCCACAAAAGTGGAGACAAATCAGACCCCAATAATTACAGGGGAATTTGTGTAAACAGTAACTTGGGAAAGGTTTTCTGTAGCATTTTGAATTCAAGAATCCAAACCTTTCTTCAAGAAAAAAATGTAATAACTAAATGTCAAATTGGCTTTCTCCCTAACCATCGCACTACTGACCATATATACACCTTACACACACTAATTAATAAACACGTCCACCAAAAAAAAGAGGGCAAAATCTTTGCTTGCTTTATTGACTTTAAAAAAGCATTTGATTCTATTTGGCACGAAGGGCTATTCTACAAAATTCTACAAAGTGGGCTTGGTGGTAAGGTGTATGACTTAATAAAATGTATGTACACAGAAAACAAGTGTGCAATAAAAATCAAAAACCAAAGAACAGAATTCTTTTCACAATGTCGAGGTGTGAGACAAGGCTGTAGTTTGAGTCCAAATCTTTTCAACATTTATATCAATGAATTAGCAGACATGTTGGACCATTCTCCAGCCCCAGGACTCACACTATTTGACACAGAGGTGAAATACCTGCTATATGCTGATGACTTGGTACTTCTATCACCAACCAAAGAAGGTCTTCAACAGAACATTAATATTCTAGAGCAATATTGCCATAATTGGGCCCTGGCAGTAAATTTCCCAAAAACTAAAATCATGATTTTCCAAAAACAAAACAGATGTCAGAAACACAAATATAAATTCACCCTGAACAACACCATAATTGAACACACAAAAAATTACACCTACCTTGGTCTGACCATATCTGCATCGGGAAACTTTAATATGGCAGTGAATGCACTCAAAGAAAAAGCCCGCAGAGCATTGTATGCAATAAAAATGAAATTATTCAAAATCAACATCCCAATTAGAATTTGGACCAAAATATTTGACAGTGTAATCCTACCAATAGCTCTTTACGGAAGTGAGGTTTGGGGGCCACTCAATAAACTGGACTTTAAAATGTGGGAC
>NC_092111.1:43634446-43646946 GCF_045679555.1 Salvelinus alpinus | reverse complement strand
CTTTTGTATTGGACACAGATCATCCCGTCTTCAAATTGATCGATTATTAACGTTTAAAAATACCTAACGTTGTATTACAAAATTAGTTTGAAATGTTTTGGTAAAGTTTACATGTAACTTTTGATATATTTTGTAGAGAAGTGGCGATAGTTGGAAGCTGTGTTTTTCTGGATGAAACGGTCCAAATAAATTGACATTTTGGATATATATCGACGGAATCAATCGAACAAAAGGACCATTTGTGATGTTTATGGGACATATTGGAGTGCCAACAAAAGAATTTCGTCAAAGGTAAGGCATGATTTATATTTTATTTATGCGTTTTGTGTCGTGCTTGCAGTGTTGAAATATGCTACTCTCTCTCTCTGTTGACATTGTGCTGTCATCAGATAATAGCATCTTATGCTTTCGCCGAACAGCCTTTTTGAAATCTGACATGTTGGCTGGATTCACAACGAGTGTAGCTTTAATTTGGTATCTTACATGTGTGATTTAATGAAAGTTTGATTTTTATATCATGTTATTTGAATATGCCGCGCTGTATTTTCCCTGGCTATTGGCCGGTGGGACGTTTGCGTCCCACCTGCCCCAGAGAGGTTAAAAACAACCTGAGGATTGATTATAAAAAACATTTGACATGTTTCTACAACCATTATACAACCACCCGTCTCCCGGGTGGCGCAGTGGTCTAGGGCACTGCATCGCAGTGCTAGCTGCGCCACCAAAGTCTCTGGGTTCACGCCCAGGCTCTGTCGCAGCCGGCCGCAACCGGGAGGTCCGTGGGGCGACGCACAATTGGCATAGGGTCGTCCGGGTTAGGGAGGGTTTGGCCGGTAGGGATATCCTTGTCTCAGTATGTAAAATGTATGCACTCTACTGTAAGTCGCTCTGGATAAGAGCGTCTGCTAAATGACTAAAATATAAAATTATGGATACTTTTTTGAATTTTCATTGAACGGAACGAGGCTTTGGTTTTCTGAACATAACGCGCAACCCAAATGGTGTTTTTTTGTTATAAAAGTAATATTTATCGAAAAAAAGAACATTTGTTGTGTAACTGGGAGTCTCGTGAGTGCAAACATCCGAAGATTATCAAAGGTAAGCGATTAATTTTATTGCTTTTCTGACTTTCGTGACCATGCTAATTTGGGGCTAGCTGTTCTAGCATTGATTGATACACTCACAAAAGCTTGGATTTCTTTCTCTGTAAAGCATATTTTCAGAATCTGACACGACAGGTGGATTAACAACAAGCAAAGCTGTGTTTTGGTATATTTCACTTGTGATTGCATGATTATAAATATTCTTAGTAATATTTTGCGTCCTGCAATTCAGTGGTTGTTTAGGAAAATTATCCCGTAAAAGGGATCCGTAGCGCAGAGAAGTTAATAACAACCATCTCTCTCTGTTAATAGCACCTCTCCCTTCCTGTTAATTTCATAATTTTACGGGTCATAAAACACTCCTCCTTCAAGTGGAATTACAACAAGGACCCGTTAGCCTAGCGAGGTGTTCCCATCATAACATGCCACCTCTCTCCCTCTACAGCCAGCCATCCAGGCAGGGGATGAAAGAAAGACGCTGTGCACAGCTCATTTCCTCTCTGGCCTTAAATCTAACCATGCACAGTAATATAATTAGCCTAAAGCACACTGATAACGTACTGTTCTTTAGTGAGTATGCTGATCAGACTGGGGAGTGCATATATCCGTATTATAGTGGAAACCTGATCTAGGTGGAGTATACATAGATCTGATACGGTGACCGTATTACCGTCACACCGGCAGTCACCGTTCATGACCGTTGTGTCACGCTAACTAGGCTCCTCCAAAACACACCCTGATGCAGCTGATGGTCATTAGTATCCTACCAAACTTGCTAATGGCCAGTCGCTAATGGACTGGTACTCAGGGCTCTATTGTCCCTCCATCAGGTCCTAATGGTCAGGTACTCAGGGCTCTATTGTCCCTCCATCAGGTCCTAATGGCCTGGTACTCAGGGCTCTGTTGTCCCTCCATCAGGTCCTAATGGCCTGGTACTCAGGGCTCTGTTGTCCCTCCATCAGGTCCTAATGGCCTGGTACTCAAGGCTCTGTTGTCCCTCCATCAGGTCCTAATGGCCAGGTACTCAGGGCTCTATTGTCCCTCCATCAGGTCCTAATGGTCTGGTACTCAGGGCTCTATTGTCCCTCCATCAGGTCCTAATGGCCAGGTACTCAGGGCTCTGTTGTCCCTCCATCAGGTCCTAATGGCCAGGTACTCAGGGCTCTGTTGTCCCTCCATCAGGTCCTAATGGCCTGGTACTCAGGGCTCTGTTGTCCCTCCATCAGGTCCTAATGGTCTGGTACTCAGGGCTCTATTGTCCCTCCATCAGGTCCTAATGGCCAGGTACTCAGGGCTCTGTTGTCCCTCCATCAGGTCCTAATGGACTGGTACTCAGGGCTCTATTGTCCCTCCATCAGGTCTTAATGATCTGGTACTCAGGGCTCTATTGTCCCTCCATCAGGTCCTAATGGCCTGGTACTCAGGGCTCTGTTGTCCCTCCATCAGGTCCTAATGGCCAGGTACTCAGGGCTCTATTGTCCCTCCATCAGGTCCTAATGGTCTGGTACTCAGGGCTCTATTGTCCCTCCATCAGGTCCTAATGGCCTGGTACTCAGGGCTCTGTTGTCCCTCCATCAGGTCCTAATGGCCTGGTACTCAGCTTCATGAAAGTTCTAGCATTCAGACATCGAGTGGAACAGGAACAGCTGCTCTACAGCGAATAGCCAGCTCCTCATAACTGTTTGATGCATGGAGTGAAATATGTGTTCCCATAAGCCCATGTTCTTTCAATAGGCTATTCAGTTGTATGGAGAAACAGTGTTTTGATGGCCTCTATTAGCCCTCTTGAATCAAAAGGAAGTTTGTTTTGAAGTTTCTGTCCTTTATTTGAGAGATATGAGAAAGATCAGGATGTCCTGATTTTAGGTACTAAACCATCTCCAAATTTACTTCCATACATTTTTTTTTACAGGTCTTTTAATCACATTTCTGCGGGCCCGTGGGTTAAAAAGTGGAGGATCCCATTCATTTTCTACAGGTTGTTATGTGTGCTCCCTCTCCGGCCTCTAGGTCACCAGGCTGCTCGTTAGGGCGCACACCTGTCACCAAAGTCACCAGCGCATAATGACACTCACCTAGACTCCATCACCTCCTTGACTACCTGCCCTTTATATGTCACTCCCTTTGGATTCTTCCCCAGTCGTCATTGTTGCAGTTTCATGTCGGTGCACTGTTAGTGTTTCTTGTTTTGTCCATTTATTAATTAAATGTACTCACTCACTGAACTTCCTTCCCATCTCTCAACGTAGATCCTTACATACTATTTCCTAATTTTAAGCACATCGCTTCGCTTCATAGCCAGAGTAGTCTACCTGGCTGGCATGAAAATGAATTGTGGGAAAGCCTACATTTGCTATTCAAGTGCATACAGATTAAATAGTTTTTCCCCTGAACTAATTTCACACATATAATAGTTAGTGTATGTAAAGACAAGAATAGCCTGATGGGTGAGAATATGATCACTTGTGAATGATGCCCAGCCTGTGCAGTCTAAGGCAAGACATTTTTTTCTCTCTCAAATTGTTCAAATTATAGCCTAGGCAGTTATTTATCTTATAACTTGTCCTTGTGGTAAAAATTATGTGGGTAAAACAAAGCGTTAATTAAAAGTACGTATCTCAGAGCATCGTAGCACCATCAGGTGCAAAAACTTGACCTACCCAGTTGCGGCCCACTTTATGGAGGCAGGCCACTCGATTTCGTCTCTGCGTTATATTGGCATCGAACATGTCACCCTCCCTAGGAAAGGGGGTGACCTCGACAATTTCTTGTTAAAACGAGAGGCTGCCTGGATCTTTCACTTAAAGACCCTTGCTTCCTTCGGTCTCAACGTAGACTTTGATCTGATGACATTCTTGTCATTATTGTGACTTTGCCATTGTAATAGTTTGTAAGCTTGTGTAGTCTAAAATGAATCTATGATCGTATGCTATCCATTTGTTTTTTGTATTCTGTTTGTATGCCATTTTAATATTTGAGAATTAACCAATGATATTAGGCCACTCTTGGCCATGATTACAGACACCTGTGTGTCTTTTGACACTATATAAAGGAGTCATCCCGCAGTGTTTGTGATTGTACCCTGATGAAGACAGCCTGGCTGTGGAAACGTTGGATATTACATTTTTGCATCTGAGTTCCTAGAGTGTGCGGCTCTCCTTTTATTTTCAAGTGTTCTACTCCGCTAGCCAGCACCTCGCCTAAATAGGTGTGCGTTTCTTTTTCTTCTTATAAATCATAGCCTAGCCGATAGAATTATGTGTTTTAATAAGGTTTGTATCACAACTAAAGTGGCCAAATAACTAAGCCAGCCTATAGATCTAGGACCCCTGGAACAGGGTTGGAGGTCCCATAGCTTACGGAGCCTAGTGACACAGTTGTTCTTATAAGCCCAATCATTGTACAATCGCGTGTGAAATGAGAGCTATGACTGGCCACTATTTAAAAGAGGATCCAAGCTTGGTCATTCTGCCTATTTATTGCTCAACACATTAATCTGCTTTATAACTGGTGTAGCCTACCTGTTATAAACGTAACAGCAGGAAGCCCTTCCTCTGTTCTCTATTCGAGGGCTGATTACTTTTTTTTGTGGGCCAGTCTAAAAAAATATATATTCCACACCTATATCAGTAGGTAATATGTAAAGACCAGATTAAATTGAGAATAGTCTGATGTGTAGAGAATATTATCAAATTGTGAATGAGAGACTGATGAAGTGTGTACAGCCTGCACAAGAAACAGAGCAGAGCGCATTCCTTTCATGTGAGTTTTTTTTCAAATAGTCGCATCATGCAGCCCTAGAATATATTAGAAATCAACACATATAGCCTACGGTTTTTATCACAACTGAATTTACATAAATAACTCTAAATTAAAAGCATACAGGAGAACCTGTTTCAAATGATCACTTTGTTAACTGCTCAACACAGAATGTGCACACTCCCTCAGAAATCGTTTGTCTGCTAAATGAACTAGAGTAGCCCACAGCCATTTGGCATAGCCAGATCAAGAATACGCTATTCTGTTCCAATGAAAATGTTCTTCATATCGTAGGCCAATGTTTCTTTAGACTTGCCTAAAATAAACAATGGATTCATTGTAAAGATGTAGGCCATGCCACATGTAGATGTTCCAAAGGTCTGCAACAGAGAGATACTACTCTATGAGATACTACTCTATGAGATACTACTCTATGAGATACTACTCTATGAGATACTACTCTATGAGATACTACTCTATGAGATACTACTCTATGAGATACTACTCTATGAGATACTACTCTATGAGATACTACTCTATGAGATACTACTATATGAGATACTACTCTATGAGATACTACTCTATGAGATACTACTATATGAGATACTACTCTATGAGATACTACTCTATGAGATACTACTCTATGAGATACTACTCTATGAGATACTACTCTATGAGATACTACTCTATGAGATACTACTCTATGAGATACTACTATATGAGATACTACTCTATGAGATACTACTCTATGAGATACTACTCTATGAGATACTACTCTATGAGATACTACTCTATGAGATACTACTCTATGAGATACTACTCTATGAGATACTACTCTATGAGATACTACTCTATGAGATACTACTATATGAGATACTACTCTATGAGATACTACTCTATGAGATACTACTCTATGAGATACTACTCTATGAGATACTACTCTATGAGATACTACTATATGAGATACTACTCTATGAGATACTACTCTATGAGATACTACTCTATGAGATACTACTCTATGAGATACTACTCTAAGAGATACTACTCTATGAGATACTACTCTATGAGATACTACTCTATGAGATACTACTATATGAGATACTACTCTATGAGATACTACTCTATGAGATACTACTCTATGAGATACTACTCTATGAGATACTACTACATGATGTACTACTACATGAGGTACTACTACATGAGATACTACTATATGAGATACTACTATGTGATATACTACTATATGAGATACTACTATATGAGATACTACTATATGAGATACTACTACATGAGATACTGCTACATTATATACTACTACATGAGGTACTACTACATGAGATACTACTACATGATATACTACTATATGAGATACTACTACATGAGATACTACTACATGATATACTACTATATGAGATACTACTACATGAGATACTACTACATGAGATACTACTACATGAGATACTACTACATGAGATACTACTACATGAGATACTACTATGTGATATACTACTATATGAGATACTACTATGTGATATACTACTATATGAGATACTACTACATGAGATACTACTACATGATATACTACTATATGAGATACTACTACATGAGATACTACTACATGATATACTACTATATGAGATACTACTACATGAGATACTACTCTATGAGATACTACTACATGAGATACTACTACATGAGATACTACTACATGAGATACTACTACATGAGATACTACTACATGAGATACTACTACATGAGATACTACTATATGAGATACTACTACATGAGATACTACTATATGAGATACTACTACATGAGATACTACTATATGAGATACTACTACATGATATACTACTATATGAGATACTACTACATGATATACTACTACATGAGATACTACTACATGAGATACTACTACATGAGATACTTAATGTGTTTATGTAAATGACCAGCAGTTATTTGCATGACTGTTACCTGCTGACGAAACGTCATGCTCACCACAGCCCTAGGAGTACAGTAGGTTACAGTACATCGTCTGTTCGATGGGATGTGTTCAGAAGTCAATGCATTGTTGACCTGCTGTCCTGATGTTTTACGTCATTATATGTACTGAAGGGGCCTTTGTGAAGGTGGAAGCTTTAGCTTTACTTCTTAGGACTTAGGGACGGTGCCCTGACATGTCAAAGGAATCAGTAATGGACTACTCACAGACTAGAACGAGGAGGAGGAGGAGGAGGAGGTAGATTACAGGGAGAGACAGAGAATGAGAACATTAAAGTCAGTGAGAGAGAAGAGAGAGAAGAGAGAGAGAGAGAGAGAGAGAGAGAGAGAGAGAGAGAGAGAGAGAGAGAGAGAGAGAGAGAGAGAGAGGCATATGTTACCTCTATAGGTTTTGCAATACTTTGTTTCAGTATAGGAAGTTACCTTCATAGATGGCTTTGAAGCCTTGTCCACTGACAGCATAGTCTGACAGCAGCCACAGTGTTAGCCTGGGTCCTGTGCTCACAATGGGCGACGGCAGCTGGAACCCTGTCAATCTATGGAAACACAGGAATGGACATAACTCATCAGAAACATACACAGACAGAGGAACGTTCAGCAAACAGCCATGTGATATAAGACGGGCAGGACGGACAAAGACGTATTACAGAGCTAGCCATCTGGAAATCAGTCCTGGACCAGTTTTCACAAAGCGTAGAAGGGCTAGGATCAGTTTAGATCATAATTTAAAAGGACAGGGAGGACCTGATCCTAAATCAGCTCTCTCTTACTCTGAGATACTTTATGAATATGGGCACATATAGTAAGAGCTCTAATAACAGGTTAACAATCAAAGCAACTGCAGCTGGTACAAACAGCAGCAAATACTTCAGGTCAGATTACCCATCATACAACACAAGTACAGTTCAACAAACCAGCTCGGCTAGACAGGTATTTGATATTTTGGTATTTTGTAAGGATCCCCATTAGCTGTTGCGAAAGCAGCAACTACTCTTCCTGGGGGTCCACACAAAACATGAAACAATACAGAATGACATAATACAGAACGTCAATAGACAAGAACAGCTCAAGGACAGGAATACCTCAATAAAAATAAAAGGCACACGTAGCCTACACACAAACTATCTGGGTCAGATAAGGGAGAGGCGTTGTGCCGTGAGGTGTTGCTTTCATCTGTTTTTTAAAACCAGGTTTGCTGTTCATTTGAGCAACATGAGATGGAAGGTAGTTCCATGCAAGAATGGCTCTATATTAATACTGTACTCTTTATTGAGTTTGGTCTGGATTTAGGGACTGTGAAAAGATCCCTGGTGGCACGTCTGGTGGGCTAAGTGTGTGTGTGTCATAGCTGTGTTTACGGTGACTATGGAAACATTTTGAATTTTCAACACATGAATGTTTCTTATAAAAAAAACGAAGTGATGCAGTCAGTCTCTTCTCAACTCTAGAGAGACTGGCATGCATAGTATTTATATCAGCCCTCTGATTACAATGAAGAGCAGAATGTGCCGCTCTGTTCCGAGCCAGCTGCAGTTTAACTAGGTCTTTCCTTGCAGCACTGGACCACACGACTGGACAATAATCAAAATACAATAAAACTAGAGCCTGCAGGACTTGCTTTGTGGAGTGTGGTGTCAAAAAAGCAGAGCATCTCTTTACTACTGACGGACCTCCCCCCATCTTTATAACCATTGAATCTATATGGTTTGATCATGACAGTTTACAATCTAAGGTAACACCAAGTAATTTAGTCTCATCAACTTGTTCACAGCCACACCACTCATTACCAGATTCAGCTGAAGTCTAGAACTTAAGGAATGATTTGTACCAAATACAATGCTCTTAGTTTTAGAGATGTTCAGGACCACTGGTTACTGTTCACCCATTCCAAAACAGACTACAACTCTTTGTTAAGGGTTCATTAGCTGTGGTTTCTGATGCGTATATGGTTGAATCATCAGCATACATGGACACACATGCTTTGTTTAACCTGTTGAGGATAGAGGGCGCTATTTTCACTTTGGGGAAAAATCGTGCCCAATTTAAACGGCCTCGTACTCTATTCTTGCTCGTACAATATGCATATTATTATTACTATTGGATAGAAAACACTCTCATGTTTCTAAAACCGTTTGAATTATATCTGTGAGTAAAACAGAACTCATTTTGCATGCAAACTTCCTGTCAGAAAGTGAAAAATCTGAATTCGAGGCTCTGTTCCAGGGCCTGCCTATAAATGTGCTTGATATCTATTAGTATACATGCAATTCATACGCCTTCCACTAGATGTCAATAGGCTGTGAGAGGTGAAATGGGGTTTCTAGGTATTTCTATGGTCAAAAGAGAGAGCTTGGAATGACATGACCCCAGAATTCCTTTGTTCAGGAAGCGCATAAAGGTCACCAGTATTGGCTTCTGAAAAGCATTTGTTATAGATGTCTTATATCTCCGGCTTTGATTTTATTTGATAAATGTGAAAATATCATCGTAAAGTATGTTTTTTCAATATAGTTTTATTAGATTATTGAATTTTTTTCGGGAGTTTAGGCGTGTTGCGTTCTTTGCGTTTGGTGACGAAGGAGAGCTTAGCACCATTTGGCTAGTTTTGCTAGCTCATTCGAGAGGGAAAAATGCCATTCTAAAACCAAGCAACGATTGTTCTGGACAAAGGACCCCTTGTACAACATTCTGATGGAAGATCATCAAAAGTAGGACCCATTTATGATATTTCATATATCTGTCGAACATGTTTACTTTTAGTTTGCGCCCAGATTTTGGGCGCTCTCTCGCAATAACGTAAGCTGCATGTCGTAATGAAGTTCTTTTTAGAATTCTAACACGGCGATTGCATTAAGAACTAGTGTATCTATCATTTCCTATATAACATGTATTTTTTAGTAAAGTTTATGAATAGTTATTTGGTCAGAATAGGTGAGTGTCAGAAAAATATCCGGACATTCTGGGAAAAAGATGCTAAGTTTTCAGAATGTATAACCACGGATTTCAGCTCTAAATATGCACATTTTCGAACAAACCATATATGTATTGTGTAATATGATGTTATAGGACTGTCATCTGATGAAGTTTATGAAGGTTAGTGAAAAAATTAATATATTTTGCTGGTTTATTCGCTATCGCTAACGTGCCTATTGCTATCGCTAACGTGCCTTGAATGAATGAATGCGGTTGTGTGGTAGGCTATTGTAGTAAGCTATTATAGTGCTATATTGGGTTTTCGCTGTAAAACACTTAAAAAATCCGAAATATTGGCTGGATTCACAAGATGTTTGTCTTTAATTTGCTGTACACCATGTATTTTTCAAAAATGTTTTATGATGAGTATTTAGGTATTTCACATTGGTCTCTATAATTACTCTGGCTGCTTCGGTGCTATTTTTGATGGAAGCTGTGATGGTAGCTGCAATGTAAAACTGATTTATACCTCAAATATGCAAATTTTTCAAACAAAACATAGATTTATTGTGTAACATGTTATAAGACTGTCATCTGATGAAGTTGTTTCTTGGTTAGTTTGGTTGGTTTTGTGCATGCTACCTGTGCTGTGAAAAATGTCTGTGCTTTTTTGTATTTGGTGGTGAGCTAACATAAATATACGTGTTGTTTTCGCTGTAAAACATTTTAAAAATCGGACATGTTGACTGGATTCACAAGATGTGTATCTTTCATTTGATGTATTGGACTTGTTAATGTGTGAAAGTTAAATATTTCTCAAAAATATTTTTTGAATTTCGCGCTCTGCCTTTTCAGTGGAATGTGGGAGGAGTTCCGCTAGCGGAACCCCGGGGCTAGACAGGTTTAAACCTCTTTGTGCTAGGGGGCAGTATTTTGTTGCCCGGATGAAAAGCGTGCCCAAAGTAAACTGCTTGTTACTCAGGCCCAGAAGCTAGGATATACATATATTTGATAGAACACACTCTAAAGTTTCTAAAACGGTTAAAATAATGTCTGTGAGTATAACAGAACTGATATGGCAGGCGAAACCCCGAGGACAAACCATCCCAAAAAATAATAATTTCAGCCTACCACTGTTTCCAATGGCTGTCATGTTTATTATGACGCGAAATCCTCCCAGATTGCAGTTCCTAGGGCTTCCACTAGATGGCAACAGTCTTTAGAAAGAGTTTCAGACTTGTTTTGGGGAAAATGAGCTAGAAGATGTAGTTTTTCTAAGTGGCTCCCATTTTGGCTGTAGTGTTTTCATGCGCATGGATGAGAGTGCGTTCTTTGTTGTTTATCTCCGGTAAAGACAATAACGATTCTCCGTGTTAAATGTTATTGTTGATTTAGGTATTAGGGTACCTGAGGTTTGATTATAAACGTTGTTTGACTTGTTTGGAGAAGTTTATTGGTAACGTTTGGGATTCATTTTGAAGGAGGGAAACCGGTGGATTGTTGATTGAAGCGCGCCAGCTAAACTGAGTTGTTATGGATATAAAGAAGGACTTTATCGAACAAAAGGACCAGTTGTAATGTAACTGGGACCTTTTGGAGTGCCAACAGAAGAAGATCTTCAAAGGTAAGACATTTGTTATATCGCTATTTCTGACTTTCGTGGCGCACCTTCCGCGTGGCGCTGTCCTCAAATAATCGCATGGTGTGCTTTCGTTGTAAAGCCTTTTTGAAATATGACACAGCGGCTGGATTAACAAGAAGTTACGCTTTATTTTGATGTATGACACTTGTATTTTCATGAATGTTAAATATTTATATTTCTGTAACTTGAATTTCGCGCTCTACAATTTCACCGGATGTTGTCGAGGTGGGTCGCCTGCACCAGAAAGGTTAATGCCAGTGGCAGGCAATTGGTAAACATAGAAAAGAGTAGAGGGCCTAGAGAGCTGCCCTGCGGTATACTACACCATACATGTTTGACATTAGAGAAGCTTCCATTAAAGAAAACCCCCTGAGTTCTATTAGATAAATAGCTCTAAATCCACAATATGGCTGAGGTTGAAAAGCCATAACACATGTTTTCTCAACAACATGTCTTGTTCAGTAATATCAAAGGTTGCACTGAAATCTAACAGTACAGCTCCCACAATCTTCTTATTATCAATTTCTATCAACCAATCATCAGTCATTTGTGTCAGTGTTGAGTGCCCTTCTCTATAAGCATTTACAGAGAAATAGCATTGTATTTGGTCAAACAACATTTTTTCCCCAAAATGTTGCTAAGAGATGGCAGCAAGCTGATAGGACTGCTGTTAGAACAAGTAAAGGCAGTTTTACCACTAGTGGCTAGTGGAATTACCTTGGAGCGGCTATAGAGTCAGCTGCCAGGAGGTTTGTCATTATTGATCGATAACTATAATAATTGTTCTAACTTTACAAAATTCTAACCTTCAAATCTTTACTACATTATTAGTTTTTTTATGCATGAGTATAGTGGCTCATTGTTTATCAAATGGTTTTGTGATGAATAAGCCATCTGATTCTATGAAAGGTGGAGTTGAATTTGTCTTTCTGACAAAACATATTTTCTTCTCCATAATTCTTTATATCATTGATCTCAACTTCATGTTACTGTTTCTTCTACTTTTTATCGAGTTTAGTTGAGTTTAGTTACTTAATTTCACAATTAAGTAAGACAGTCAGACAGTAAGTAAGTAAGACAAT
>NC_092111.1:43599835-43634346 GCF_045679555.1 Salvelinus alpinus | reverse complement strand
TCAGATGTGCAGCCAGACTTATTAGCCACTCCTTATGCCCCATCTCTTTCAACTATACCGTTTAAAAATATAAAATCCTCATCAATCCATGGCGCCTTAACAGTTCTAACAGTCAGTTTCTTCACAGGTGCATGTTTATCAATAATTGGACAAATAAATGTTATAAATTCATCAAGTGCAGTGCCTAGATGCTCCTCTTTAATCACATCAGACCAACAAATATGTTTAACACATGTTTCCACATAACAGATAAATATTCTGTATGATCTCTTATACACTATTTTAGGCCCAGCTGTTGGAACTTTGGCTTTCCTGTATATAGCCACTATATTGGGATCACTGCATCCAATGGGTACGGATACAGCTTTAGAACAAAGTTATACAGTATTAGTACAAATGTGATCAATACGTGTGGATGATCTTGTTCCTGTAGTGTTTGTAAACACCCTGGTAGGTTGATTAATA
Source organism: Salvelinus alpinus (assembly GCF_045679555.1). Lineage (NCBI taxonomy): Eukaryota > Metazoa > Chordata > Actinopteri > Salmoniformes > Salmonidae > Salvelinus > Salvelinus alpinus. The sequence continues at coordinate 43,633,881 of NC_092111.1, read as the reverse complement.
ACCTGAACCAGATTACAGGCACTGGTTAGTGAAGCTTCCTCTTGAGCGGACAGCTTGATGAAAACCAGTCAATATTCAGGTCCCCAAGAAAGTAGACCTCTCTGTTTACATCGGCTACACTATCAAGCATTTCACACATATTATTTAGATACTGACTGTTAGCGCTTGGTGGCCTATAGCAACACCCCAAAAGAAAAGGCTTTAGATGTGCCAAGTGAACCTGCAACCTCAACACTTCAATAACACTTGACATAAGATCTTCTCTAAGCATTACAGAGACATGGCTCTGAATATATACAGCAACACCTCCCCCATAAGCATTCCTGTCTCTTCTATAGATGTTATATCCTTGTATTGCTACTGCAGTGTCATTCAATGAATTATCTAAGGGAGTCTCAGAAAAGGCTAATATATGAATTGACAAACACACAGCAGACAAACCCAGCAGCCTTTTAGAGCCACTGTCCAGTGTCGTGGACCAAAGTGACTGGCCTTTCGGCCGTCTTCAAATATCAACATTCTATCATTTAACCAGGAAAAAGAGAGGATATGATCCTGATTCGATCACCCCTCACAGCTATCCTCCAATCACAACTATTATGCAAATGTTTACAAATCTATTTCTTTTTTTTTTCACGACAGAACACATTGCTATCCGGTTGCTAAGCAACCATGTATTTTGTTCAGGTGAAACCAGTTTGTTCCTAGCTCATGTCTACATTCTCAAACTAACCAATGAGCAACCAGCGCATATTGAACGTTGTGATTGTCGAAAAGCCAGTCAGTTGGCCACAGTCCTCTCCTCGATTTCAGGGTGGGGGGCAACACAGCTGAAAAACCCTTTTAGGAAATGTCACACAACTCCAAGCCTCCAGTGACATCAGAGAGAGTGAGTGAGTGAGTGAGTGAGTGAGTGAGTGAGTGAGTGAGTGAGTGAGTGAGTGAGAGAGAGAGAGGAGAGAGAGAGAGAGAGAGAGAGAGAGAGAGAGAGAGAGAGAGAGAGAGAGAGAGAGAGAGAGAGAGAGAGAGAGAGAGAGAGAGAGAGAGAGAGAGAGAGAGAGAGAGAGAGAGAGAGAGAGAGAGAGAGAGAGAGAGAGACAGAGAGAGACAGAGAGAGAGAGAGAGAGAGAGAGAGATGTACACATTGACCTGCACTGGCCTGACCTGTGACCCCATAGGAGTCATCATGTAAAGCCTGTGAGCCCTGAGCCATGCTAACAGAAGACTATTCAAGGCTTTTATTTAGCGCACTCAAATCTTCAGTACCTCTTGAGTAACAACAACAACACCACAACACACACACACTCACTCACTCACTCATTCACTCACTCACTCACTCACTCACTCACTCACTCACTCACTCACTCACTCACGCTCACACACACACACACACACACACACACACACACACACACACACACACACACACACACACACACACACACATACACACACACACACACACACACACACAAATTGACTTTGAAAGGAGCCAGTTTAATTCTGCAGTGGGGGGGCGGAAAGGGGGAGTGTCACACACCTGTCCAATTGATCAACAAAACAGGATGTGGTTTTCTGCCCTATCGGAAGGGCCCTGGTTTAATTCTGCAGTGAGTTGTGGGTGAGGGGTGAATATCTGGGAGAAATGAGGGACACTCATTGGAGTCAAGATCCTCCTACAATACTCCCCTGTCCAGAATAATACGGGACTAAAAGAACAAGCCTGGATACCAGTCTACAACAGGACTAGTCTGGGTACTAGTCTGTAACAGGACTAGCCTGGGTACCAGTCTACAACAGGACTAGCCTGGGTACCAGTCTATAGCAGGACTAGCCTGGGTACCAGTCTATAGCAGGACTAGCCTGGGTACCAATCTATAACAGGACTAGCCTGGGTACCAGTCTATAGCAGGACTAGCCTGGGTACCAGTCTGTAACAGGACTAGCCTGGGTACCAGTCTACAACAGGACTAGCCTGGGTACCAGTCTATAGTAGGACTAGCCTGGGTACCAGTCTATAGCAGGACTAGCCTGGGTACCAATCTATAACAGGACTAGCCTGGGTACCAGTCTGTAACAGGACTAGCCTGGGTATCAGTCTATAACAGGACTAGCCTGGGTACCAGTCTACAACAGGACTAGCCTGGGTACTATTCTACAACAGGACTAGCCTGGGTACCAGTCTATAACAGGACTAGCCGGGGTACCAGTCTGTAACAGGACTAACCTGGGTACCAGTCTATAGTAGGACTAGCCTGGGTACCAGTCTATAGCAGGACTAGCCTGGGTACCAGTCTGTAACAGGACTAGCCTGGGTACCAGTCTATAGTAGGACTAGCCTGGGTACCAGTCTTTAGCAGGACTAGCCTGGGTACCAATCTATAACAGGACTAGCCTGGGTACCAGTCTGTAACAGGACTAGCCTGGGTATCAGTCTATAACAGGACTAGCCTGGGTACCAGTCTACAACAGGACTAGCCTGGGTACTATTCTACAACAGGACTAGCCTGGGTACCAGTCTATAACAGGACTAGCCGGGGTACCAGTCTGTAACAGGACTAACCTGGGTACCAGTCTATAGTAGGACTAGCCTGGGTACCAGTCTATAGCAGGACTAGCCTGGGTACCAGTCTGTAACAGGACTAGCCTGGGTACCAGTCTATAGTAGGACTAGCCTGGGTACCAGTCTATAGCAGGACTAGCCTGGGTACCAATCTATAACAGGACTAGCATGGGTACCAGTCTATAGCAGGACTAGCCTGGGTACCAGTCTGTAACAGGACTAGCCTGGGTACCAGTCTACAAAAGGACTAGCCTGGGTACCAGTCTATAGTAGGACTAGCCTGGGTACTAGTCTATAGCAGGACTAACATGGGTACCAGTCTATAACAAGACTAGCCTGGGTGCAAGTCTAGAACAAGACTAGCCTGGGTACCAGTCTATAGCAGGACTAGCCTGGGTACCATTCTGTAACAGGACTAGCCTGGGTACCAGTCTATAACATGACTAAACTGGGTACCAGTCTACAATAGGACTAGACTGGGTACTAGTCTATAACAGAACTAGCCTGGGTAGCAGTCTACAATAGGACTAGCCTGGGTACCAGTCTATAACAGGACTAGCCTGGGTACCAGTCTACAAAAGGACTAGCATGGGAACTAGTCTATAACAGGACTAGCCTGGGTACCAGTCTATAATAGGACTAGCCTGTGTACCAGTCTATAACAGGACTAGCCTGGGTACCAGTCTACAACAGGACTAGCCTGTGTACCAGTCTATAACAGGACTAGCCTGGGTACCAGTCTACAACAAGCCTAGCCTGGGTACCAGTCTACAACAGGACTAGCCTGGGTACCAGACTATAACAGGACTAGCCTGTGTACCAGTCTACAACAGGACTAATTTAATACAAAATGGAAGCAGTGACCAACACATTCACGTTTTTTTCTGAAATATTTGTTATTGTTTTGTGGATAAATAAGGATCTTCTAGAAGGACCTTTGTAATCAAATGTTCAACTCCATTAAGTGTTTCTCTGACCTCTAGTCTCCATGACATGGACTGTGGCTGATAGTGCCTGTGTGTTCCCTACAGGGAGCACAGAGAGGACAGCAGAGAAGTCTATTAACAGGACTTTCCACCTGAATGAGCCAAGTGTACCATCCCAATGAAAAACCTCTGCTACCCATTAACCTGCACAACCAGAGGGAGAGGACAGAGGGGAAGAGGTGGAGAGAGATAGAGAGGGGGGGAGAGAGAGAGGTGGAGAGAAAGAGAGAAAGAGAGAGAGAGAGAGAGAGAGAGAGAGAGAGAGAGAGAGAGAGAGAGAGAGAGAGAGAGAGAGAGAGAGAGAGAGAGAGAGAGAGAGAGAGAGAGAGAGAGAGAGAGAGAGAGAGAGAGAGAGAGAAAGAGAGAGAGAAAGAGAGAAAGAGAGAGAGAGAGAGAGAGAGAGAGAGAGAGAAAGAGAGAAAGAGAGAGAGAGAGAGAGGTTGTAATAAGTTTAGAGTGATGGTGGAACAGAATTGTGAGGAAAGTGAGAGTTGTATGTGTGTCTGTCTCTGTGTCTGTCTGTCTGTGTGTGTCTGCGTGTGTGTGTGTGTTTGTGTGTGTGCTTGTTGGTGTGTGTGTGTGTGTGTGTGTGTGTGTGTGTGTGTGTGTGTGTGTGTGTGTGTGTCTGTGTGTGTTTGTGTGTGTGTGTGTGTCTGTGTGTGTGTGTGTGTGTGTGTGTGTGTGTGTGTGTGTGTGTCTGTGTGTGTGTCTGTCTCTCTGTGTTTGTGTGTGTTATGGGGATTTTTATGAATAATGACTAAATTATGTATACATGTAACTTAGAACTATAACTAAACAGAGTACTACTATGTTACTGTATGGATGTATGAATCCTATTATAATCATAATACTGAATATAATGTGTGTAGTTTTATTCCAGAATTAGAACAAGGACTTTCTGTTCCTTATTAAAAACGAATGGAGTTATCGTCAGACCGTCTGGAATGCTGTGTTCCTCACAGGAAATTATGTCTCTACCGAGGGGGGGGGGAGAGACCTTGGGCTGGTTGTAGATTGTTTAACAGGTGGCAGACAATGTGAGAAGGCTTGTGAACTGTATTGCCATTGTATCCGAGAGGAGGGAGGACATTTTAAAACCTATGACGTCATTCTTATTATACAACCTGATGTTTTTTATTTATTTTTATTTCACCTTTATTTAACCAGGTAGGCTAGTTGAGAACAAGTTCTCATTTGCAACTGCGACCTGGCCAAGATAAAGCATAGCAGTGTGAACAGACAACACAGAGTTACACATGGAGTAAACAATAAACAAGTCAATAACATGGTAGAAAAAAAAGAGAATCTATATACAATGTGTGCAAACGGCATGAGGTAGGCAATAAATCGAATAATTACAATTTAGCAGATTAACACTGGAGTGATAAATCATCAGATGATCATGTGCAAGAAGAGATACTGGTGTGCAAAAGAGCAGAAAAGTAAATAAATAAAAGCAGTATGGGGGATGAGGTAGGTAAATTGGGTGGGTAGTTTACAGATGGACTATGTACAGCTGCAGCGATCGGTTAGCTGCTCGGATAGCAGATTTTTAAAGTTGTTGAGGGAGATAAAAGTCTCCAACTTCAGAGATTTTTGCAATTCGTTCCAGTCGCAGGCAGCAGAGAACTGGAAGGAAAGGCGTCCAAATGAGGTTTTGGCTTTAGGGATGATCAGTGAGATACACCTGCTGGAGCGCGTGCTGCGGGTGGGTGTAGCCATCGTGACCAGTGAACTGAGATAAGGCGGCACTTTACCTAGCATAGCCTTGTAGATGACCTGGAGCCAGTGGGTCTGACGACGAACATGTAGCGAGGGCCAGCCGACTAGGGCATACAGGTCGCAGTGGTGGGTCGTATAAGGTGCTTTAGTAACAAAACGAATGGCACTGTGATAAACTGCATCCAGTTTGCTGAGTAGAGTATTGGAAGCTATTTTGTAGATGACATCGCCGAAGTCGAGGATCGGTAGGATAGTCAGTTTTACTAGGGTAAGTTTGGCGGCGTGAGTGAAGGAGGCTTTGTTGCGGAATAGAAAGCCGATTCTTGATTTGATTTTGGATTGGAGATGTTTGATATGAGTCTGGAAGGAGAGTTTGCAGTCTAGCCAGACACCTAGGTACTTATAGATGTCCACATATTCTAGGTCGGAACCGTCCAGGGTGGTGATGCTAGTCGGGCGTGCGGGTGCAGGCAGCGAACGGTTGAAAAGCATGCATTTGGTTTTACTAGCGTTTAAGAGCAGTTGGAGGCCACGGAAGGAGTGTTGTATGGCATTGAAGCTCGTTTGGAGGTTAGATAGCACAGTGTCCAAGGAAGGGCCGGAAGTATATAGAATGGTGTCGTCTGCGTAGAGGTGGATCAGGGAATCGCCCGCAGCAAGAGCAACATCATTGATGTATACAGAGAAAAGAGTCGGCCCGAGAATTGAACCCTGTGGTACCCCCATAGAGACTACCAGAGGACCGGACAACATGCCCTCCGATTTGACACACTGAACTCTGTCTGCAAAGTAGTTGGTGAACCAGGCAAGGCAGTCATTAGAAAAACCGAGGCTACTGAGTCTGCCGATAAGAATATGGTGATTGACAGAGTCGAAAGCCTTGGCCAGGTCGATGAAGACGGCTGCACAGTAATGTCTTTTATCGATGGCGGTTATGATATCGTTTAGTACCTTGAGCGTGGCTGAGGTGCACCCGTGACCGGCTCGGAAACCGGATTGCACAGCGGAGAAGGTACGGTGGGATTCGAGATGGTCAGTGATCTGTTTGTTGACTTGGCTTTCGAAGACCTTAGATAGGCAGGGCAGGATGGATATAGGTCTGTAACAGTTTGGGTCCAGGGTGTCTCCCCCTTTGAAGAGGGGGATGACCGCGGCAGCTTTCCAATCCTTGGGGATCTCAGATGATACGAAGGAGAGGTTGAACAGGCTGGTAATAGGGGGTGCGACAATGGCGGCGGACAGTTTCAGAAATAGGGGGTCCAGATTGTCAAGCCCAGCTGATTTGTATGGGTCCAGGTTTTCCAGCTATTTCAGAACATCTGCTATCTGGATATGGGTAAAGGAGAAGCTGGGGAGGCTTGGGCGAGTAGCAGCGGGGGGGCGGGGCTGTTGGCCAAGGTTGGAGTCGCCAGGAGGAAGGCATGGCCAGCCATTGAGAAATGTTTGTTGAAGTTTTCGATTATCACGGACTTATCAGTGGTGACCGTGTTACCTAGCCTCAGTGCAGTGGGCAGCTGGGAGGAGGTGCTCTTGTTCTCCATGGACTTTACAGTATCCCAGAACTTTTTGGAGTTAGAGCTACAGGATGCAAATTTCTGCTTGAAAAAGCTGGCCTTTGCTTTCCTGACTGAAAATTGTACTATGATCAATACTCTCGAGAATAAACGCTATTGATTGATTGATTTTGAGACTGGTTTCTGTCCATTTTATGCAAATAAGTATCTTACAAATTCTTATGAATGGGCAGAGTGTTTTAATTGAATTGGTTAATGAACATATAGGAATGAAATTCCTTTAACAGTGTGTGTCTCTCTGTGTGTATGTGTGTGTGTCGGTGTGCCTGTCTGTTTGTCTTTCTGTCTGTCTGTGTGTGTGTTTGTCTGTGTGTGCGTGTGCGTGTGCGTGTGTGTGTGTGTGTGTGTGTGTGTGTGTGTGTGTGTGTGTGTGTGTGTGTGTGTGTGTGTGTGTCCATGCGACTGTCTTCTCCCCAAGGACTATGCTATATTGGCCAGCCTCAGTCTATAACTTCTGTCCAAGGCCAGAGTATTTGCTGTGCTGTTCAATAGAGTCAGAGTCTAACTCAAATCTGACCGTGTCGTGCTGTAGCTCTCTCCATTGATTGGCTGTGATGAGTGCAGGGTTGGACTACACCACCACACCCCATCAATCGTGTGTCTGGCCTCGTTCCAGAACAAAAGGGGATTCTCTTCCTCCTTCTATCTTTCCTCTTTTCTCCGTCTCTCCGTTCTCTATCACAACCATTAACCACTGTCGTCATCCATCACAATACCCTTAACTACTGTTATCATCCATCACAATACCCTTAACTACTGTTATCATCCATCGCAATACCCTTAACCACTGTCCTCATCCATCACAATACCCTTAATCACTGTCCTCATCCATCACAATACCCTTAATGTCCTCATCCATCACAATATCATTAACTACTGTTATCATCCATCACAATACCCTTAACCACTGTTATCATCCATCACAATACCCTTAATCACGGTCCTCATCCATCACAATACCATTAACTACTGTTATCATCCATCACAATACCCTTAACCACTGTTATCATCCATCACAATACCCTTAACCACTGTTATCATCCATCACAATACCCTTAATCACTGTCCTCATCCATCACAATACCCTTAACCACTGTCCTCATCCATCACAATACCCTTAATCACTGTCCTCATCCATCACAATACCCTTAACCACTGTCCTCATCCATCACAATACCCTTAACCACTGTCCTCATCCATCACAATACCCTTAATCACTGTCCTCATCCATCACAATACCTGTAATGTCCTCATCCATCACAATACCCTTAACCACTGTCGTCATCCATCACAATACCCTTAATCACTGTCAACATCCATCACAATACCTGTAATGTCCTCATCCATCACAATACCCTTAACCACTGTCCTCATCCATCACAATACCATTAACCACTGTCCTCATCCATCACAATACCCTTAATCACTGTCATCATCCATCACAATACCTGTAATGTCCTCATCCATCACAATACCCTTAACCACTGTCCTCATCCATCACAATACCCTTAATCACTGTCCTCATCCATCACAATACCCTTAATGTCCTCATCCATCACAATATCATTAACTACTGTTATCATCCATCACAATACCCTTAACCACTGTTATCATCCATCACAATACCCTTAATCACTGTCCTCATCCATCACAATACCCTTAATGTCCTCATCCATCACAATACCCTTAACCACTGTCCTCATCCATCACAATACCCTTAATCACTGTCGTCATCCATCACAATACCCTTAATCACTGTCGTCATCCATCGCAATACCCTTAATCACTGTCCTCATCCATCACAATACCCTTAATGTCCTCATCCATCACAATATCATTAACTACTGTTATCATCCATCACAATACCCTTAACCACTGTTATCATCCATCACAATACTCTTAACCACTGTCCTCATCCATCACAATACCCTTAATGTCCTCATCCATCACAATACCCTTAACCACTGTCGTCATCCATCACAATACCCTTAATCACTGTCATCATCCATCACAATACCTGTAATGTCCTCATCCATCACAATACCCTTAACCACTGTCCTCATCCATCACAATACCATTAACCACTGTCCTCATCCATCACAATACCCTTAATCACTTTCGTTATCCATCCCAATACCATTAACCACTGTCCTCATCCATCACAATACCCTTAATCACTTTCGTTATCCATCCCAATACCCATAATGTCCTCATCCATCACAATACCCTTAATGTTCTCATCCATCACAATACCCTTAATCACTGTCCTCATCCATCACAATACCATTAAATACCTCATTTTCCTGTAGTCCACAATCATCTCCTTTGTCTTGATCACGTTGAGGGAGAGGTTGTTGTCATTGCATCACACGGTCACGTCTCTGACCTCCCTATAGGCTGTCTCATCATTGTCAGTGATTAGGCTTACCACTGTTGTGTCATCAGCAAACTTAATGATGGTGTTGAAGTCATGCCTGGCCGTGCAGTCATGAGTGAACAAGGAGTACAGGAGGGGACTGAGCCCACACCCCTGAGGGGCACCCGTGTTGAAAATCAACTTGGCGGATGTGCTGTTACCTACCCTTACCCTCATAAAGGCATTACCCGTATGGTTGATGATGATCCATACTGCAAATGTACGGTCCCTTACAAGACGTCCGCGAGTGTTATTTAAATAGGCAGACAGCCCCAGGCCATGCCCCAGGGCCAGATTTACCGGGAAGTCATCAAATAAATTATCTCTGACATTTGGTTTCCTTTTTATGAAATTTTGAATTGTTGGTCATTTTTCCTCTGTTCCGGAAAATTCCACCAGATGGCGACTGGCTGATTATTGCAAATGGACAAAACATCACCAAACGGACAAGGCCGTTTCTTCTAAATGGAAAAGACTTTCGAAGACAAAAGTCGATGAGCACAGGTTTGGCCAAATGGGCTTTTAGCCCAGAAAAAAGATGGCATCGAGGCCTCAACTCTTTTTTCAGTTAACTTCTTATGGCTGCAGGGGCAGTATTGAGTAGCTTGGATGAAAGGTGCCCAGAGGAAACGGCCTGCTCCTCAGTCATAGTTGCTAATATTTGCATATTATTATTAGTGTTGGATAGAAAACACTCTGAAGTTTCTAAAACTGTTTGAATTATGTATGTGAGTATAACAGAACTCATATGGCAGGCAAAAACCTGAGAAGTTCCACTTCCTGTTGGGATTTTTTCTGAGGGTGCTAGATTTTCAACCGAGCTCTCATTGAAATTACAGTGAGATATTGATGAGTTTTCACTTCCTACGGCTTCCACTAGATGTCAACAGTCAATAGAACTTTGTCTGATGACTCTAATGTGAAGGGGGGCCGAAGGAGACAGGAATTAGTCACCACTGCCACGAGCTGACCATGCTTTGACCACGTGCGTTCACGTGATAGGCATCTCCGCTCCATCGCTCAACTGAAGTCAATGTAATTCTCCGGTTGGAACGTTATTCAAGATGTATGTTAACAACATTCTAAAGATTGATTCAGTACATCGTTTGACATGTTTCTACTGACTGTTATGGAACTTTTGGACATTTCGTCAAGTTATAGTGGACGCGCTTGGTGACTTTGGAAATGTTTACCAAACGCGCTAACCAAAGTAGCTAATTGGACATACATAACGGACATGAATGAACAAATCAAGCATTTATTGTGGACCTGGGATTCATAGGACTACATTCTGATGAAGTTCATCAAAGGTAATGAAACATTTATCATGTATTTTCTGGTTTCTGTTGAGTCCAACATGGTGGCTAATTTGGCTAATCACCTGAGCGCCGTCTCTGATTATTGCAAGGTTTATATTTCCGTAAAGTTTTTTTGAAATCTGACACAGCGGTTGCATTAAGGAGAGGTATATCTATAATTCCATGTGTATATATGTATTATCATCTATATTTATGATGAGTATTTCTGTTGAAACGATGTGGCTATGCAAAGTCACTTGATGTTTTTACAACTAGTCAATCTAGTCGCCTCAATGTAAACTCAGATTTTTTGATATAAATATGAATTTAATCAAACAAACATGCATGTATTGTGTAACATGAAGTGTTATGAGTGTCATCTGATGAAAATAATCGAAGGTTAGTGATTAATTTTATCTCTATTCTGGTTTTTGTGAAGCTATATTTAGCTGGGGAAAATGGCTATGCTTATTGTGGTTTTGTGGTGACCTAACATAATCGTTTGTAGTGCTTTCGCTGAAAAGCCTATTTGAAATCGGACACTTTGGTGGGATTAACAACAAGATTACCTTTAAAATGATATAAGACACATGAATGTCTGAGGAATTTTAATTATGAGATTTCTGGTTTATGAATTTGGCGCCCTGCACTTGAACTGGCTGTTGTCATATCGGTCCCGTTACCGGGACTGCAGCCATAAGAAGTTTTTTAAGACGGGTTTCGGAGCTCTACATGATTTCTGTGATTTTCTGAACTCACACACACACAGTCAATGGGGGAGTGACACAGTGTGAGGCTTACAGACACAAATCCTGCAATAGTTACCTGCGTTCGAACTATCAATGAACCGTTAGACCTAGAGCTAAATACATGCTATAGAGCTTAAGTCAATAGTGCACAGTGAGTTATGTGGCTCTAGAAGGTTCTCGGGCCGAGAAACAGACTCGTCCATTTGCAATGACTTCAATTCATTTTGAACATCGAGAAAATGACAACATTTAGAAAAGTCCCAGAATCCCAAAATAAGGTGCATTGAAGCCACCTCGGCCCATAGAGATGGACCCTAAAGTTTCTGTCTGATAGGACTTTCAGGGATCCCGTAGCAACACCCAGAAAAAGTGAATTTGCAGCACTAATTAAGGTGGCTGCTCGGGCTCCGAATGACCTATCTAGCCGAAACTCGGGATTCAGGGTCGCCTCAGCTAGGCCTACACATAATGTCAGAACTGGACCTGCAGCTAGAAAGTAACTACATGTTTTAAGTTTTTATTATTGTTTAAAACTTCTTCGGGCTAGGGGGCAGTATTCGGAAGATTGGATGAATGAGGTGCCAAAAGCTCAGGCCCAGAAGCTAGGATATGCATTTAATTGGCAGTATTGGATAGAAAACACTCTAAAGTTTCCAAAACTGTTAAAATAATATCTGTAAGTATAACAGAACTGATATGGCAGACTAAAATTCCGGGTTAGAGTCCCGCTAATTGAAAGTGGCAGCTCAGAGTGGATGTTGTAACCCATGGTTTCTGGTTGGGATATGTACGCAAGGTCACTGTCGTGACGACGTCATATGTGATATATATGTGATAACAGTGACTGAGGTGTTATACTCCTGTATAACTTCTATGTTGATGACTGTCTCAAGTCAGTGAGCACAGAACAGCAAGCTATAGCTCTCACAAGACATCTTAGGGAGCTGTGCCCTCAAGGTGGATTTAAGTTGACCAAATGGGTCAGTAACAGCCATGCTGTATTAGTCTCCCTCCCTGATGAACATATAGCCAAGCAAATTAAAGAACTGGATCTCGACAGAGGAAATCTACCATTCGAACGAGCGCTTGGCATCCAATGGAACATTGAGAACGACCTATTCAACTACCGAGTCATGATCAAGGGCCGACCAGCAGCCAGAAGAGGTATCCTCTCAACTGTAAGCTCAGTCTACGATCTATTAGGATTCCTTGCTCCCTTTATTCTGAAGGCCAATCAGATCCTCCAAGAGCTCTGCAAGATCAAGTCTGGCTGGGATGAGCCCATTCCAGAGGTACGCTGCAAACCGTGGCAAAAGATGGCTCTCAGAGGTTTCCAGATTCCAGGTGAATAGATGCATGAAGCCGGTAAACTTTGGTTCAGTTAAAATGAAAACTTCTGTGACGCAAGTGAACAAGGCTACGGAACTGCAGGCTAAACTTGAGGCTCACAGACGAAGAATAAAAGGTTCACATTGAATTTGTACTGGGTCCAGAGTGATGCCAATTATTAAGCAGATGACAATCCCCAGGCTGAAACTCTCAGCATCAACACTAGCTGTGTGAGTAGATAAGATGATCAGAACGGAGCTCCAAATTGAACTACAAGGCTCCACTTTCTGGACAGACAGCCAGTCTGTACTGAAATACATGTATATCATCAACAAGACTACAAGATTCCATACCTTTTGTAGCGAACCGAGTCTCCGTGATTCGTGATCTGTCAAGGGGAGATACATCAAAACAAAACAGAACCCAGCTGATGACGCCTCACGTGGTCAGGAACACGTGAGCCTTAACAGATTCCAATTCAGAGCCTTTACCATGAAAGCAATGGTGGCTTTTCATGTCATTGCCAAAGTGCTCCTCCAGCAAATATCTTAGCCTCAGTAAAGCCCCTTTCACGCATCCATTTGAAGACAGCTTCTGACCAGGTCCCTAGGCTGACCGGAAGTGAATTGCTCGAGAGCCTGTCCTCACTGCTACTTGTTTTGGCCTCTATGCCATGTTCAAATGCCTGCATAAAGGACTTGTAATCCAAAGGATTATCCTCAAATGTTGGTATCTCCCAAGCTGGGAGTTTAGCCTGTTTCTGTTGTTCTATGAGCAGGTTAGCATTCTCATTCTGTCTTTGCATGACAGCGGTTGTCATGGTGATTGGACCTTTGTGCTGGTAGGGGTGAACCTCTTTCTATTGCTGGTTTCAAAATGGACTGTTGACGGTAAGTCCTAAGGCCCTTTTGCAGTGGGGTTTTTGGCACAGCACCTAACTTTATGAAATCCACAGGTGACGTTACAGGTGTTGGTTCATCTTCCATGAATGCACCGGGAATTATCCTTCATCAGGTAAGCATTCATTCCATCTCTGTTGGCTCCTACAGAGAATTGTGAATCCATTTGAATGCTCTCCAGGACCTTTAATTTAGCATCTGACACTGCTATTTTTTGCTTTCAGTTCCATTGCCTCTATGGTTGATTGCCGTCGAGCCGTCTCCTATTCCAATGCATAATATAGCCGCTTGGGCTAAAAGGACTGCTTTCTCTGCCGAATTTTTCAGTGGTGCAGAGGAGACTGAGGTAGATGTCCTTGAACTTCCTGGTCCGGTCTTTGAAGGCCTCTCTGAGGGCACATTAGAAATACTGCCTTCTGGGGCAACCATTGGTCTGTTGAGTATTTTTACATGTTTCCACCTCATTCTGAAATTCTGCAAAAAGTTTACATATTTGGCTCATCACCAATCAATTGTCTCATTTTACTTTAATTCATCAGGTAACAATATTGGCACAGCTTCATGAACCTCTGTAAATTCAGTGAGGATCGAATCAAAAATATTTCTCAACAGCTTCATTCACAATTTCAACATTTCCATCCTTTATGCAAAGCTTTCATTTTGTTCATTTTGCACCATCCAAGTTTCCCTCTACGTATAGATCTGAGCAGCAATACTTTTCCTTTTACTTTCTTTATTTTTTGACCGTCAAACATTTATTTCTCCTTTTATTCACTACGACACTTTGTTGTTTTCATACGTTCTCTCACGTTTTGTTTCGCACAGATTTATTCCTTCCTTTGATTGCGCCTTTGCTCAGTCCCTATATTTTATTTCCAACATGCAACGTAATTCCATTATTTTAGATTTATTTGTAAAAAAAACAAATTTTAGTTTCCGTTTTTCAAACATTAGCAGTTCCATCCTCTGTTTAACCAAACAATTGTATGGAACCGATGAGTTCATTCCTAACTTTTCAGTGGTTACTCACGACTGCAGAATTGTAGGACTTGTCCTCCCGGTCCTGTCCTTCCCCTGTCCTTCCCGGTCAAAGTGCGCTTGGACCAGCAAGAGTAGCGGAGCTTTCCTTCGGCTGAGATCTTTGACTAATGTAGTGGCATATTTTCTCTATTCCATCCAATACATTTGACCGCTGCCCTGGCGATCGAGGGGCTCTTTCAGACACAGACTCACCGCAGGCTGTACTGCACGTCCACGGAGATGATGGCAGTGTGGCACTTCAGATTGCAAGTTTACAAACAAAAGGATGCTTCTTCATTCAAGTGTCATATCCCTCTGGTACCTGTTAAATACTATACTAACAGTGTCATATCCCTCTGGTACCAGTTAAATACTATACTAACAGCGTCATATCCCTCTGGTACCTGTTAAATACTATACTAACAGTGTCATATCCCTCTGGTACCAGTTAAATACTATACTAACAGCGTCATATCCCTCTGGTACCTGTTAAATACTATACTAACAGTGTCATATCCCTCTGGTACCTGTTAAATACTATACTAACAGCGTCATATCCCTCTGGTACCTGTTAAATACTATACTAACAGTGTCATATCCCTCTGGTACCTGTTAAATACTATACTAACAGTGTCATATCCCTCTGGTACCTGTTAAATACTATACTAACAGTGTCATATCACTCTGGTACCTGTTAAATACTATACTAACAGCGTCATATCCCTCTGGTACCTGTTAAATACTATACTAACAGCGTCATATCCCTCTGGTACCTGTTAAATACTATACTAACAGTGTCATATCACTCTGGTACCTGTTAAATACTATACTAACAGCGTCATATCCCTCTGGTACCTGTTAAATACTATACTAACAGCGTCATATCCCTCTGGTACCTGTTAAATACTATACTAACAGCGTCATATCCCTCTGGTACCTGTTAAATACTATACTAACAGTGTCATATCCCTCTGGTACCTGTTAAATACTATACTAACAGTGTCATATCCCTCTGGTACCTGTTAAATACTATACTAACAGCGTCATATCCCTCTGGTACCTGTTAAATACTATACTAACAGTGTCATATCCCTCTGGTACCTGTTAAATACTATACTAACAGTGTCATATCCCTCTGGTACCTGTTAAATACTATACTAACAGCGTCATATCACTCCTGTTAAATACTATACTAACAGTGTCATATCACTCTGGTACCTGTTAAATACTATACTAACAGTGTCATATCACTCTGGTACCTGTTAAATACTATACTAACAGCGTCATATCACTCCTGTTAAATACTATACTAACAGTGTCATATCACTCCTGTTAAATACTATACTAACAGTGTCATATCACTCCTGTTAAATACTATACTAACAGTGTCATATCACTCCTGTTAAATACTATACTAACAGTGTCATATCACTCTGGTACCTGTTAAATACTATACTAACAGTGTCATATCACTCTGGTACCTGTTAAATACTATACTAACAGTGTCATATCACTCCTGTTAAATACTATACTAACAGCGTCATATCACTCCTGTTAAATACTATACTAACAGTGTCATATCACTCCTGTTAAATACTATACTAACAGCGTCATATCACTCTGGTACCTGTTAAATACTATACTAACAGCGTCATATCACTCTGGTACCTGTTAAATACTATACTAACAGCGTCATATCACTCTGGTACCTGTTAAATACTATACTAACAGTGTCATATCACTCTGGTACCAGTTAAAAACTATACTAACAGTGTCATATCACTCCTGTTAAATACTATACTAACAGCGTCATATCACTCTGGTACATGTTAAAAACTATACTAACAGTGTCATATCACTCTGGTACCTGTTAAATACTATACTAACATTGTCATGCCAACCCCTACAGCGCTCTACACAGGTGACAATATGACAGATGAGAACTCTAAAATGGCCACATATCTATACCCCATTCATCCCAGACCCAGATAACACTCACTGTACTGCATTCATCACTCACTGAGAAGTCATGAGGACTACTGTTTCTGTGGCAGTGACCAATGGGGAGACACACATAATGAGACAGAGACAGAGACAGAGACAGAGACAGAGAGACAGAGACAGAGACAGAGACAGAGACAGAGAGAGAGAGAGAGATGGCTGCAGAGTTGAGAGGAGTGTTAATGACAAAGCTAGGACAGAGGTTAGTGCTTCTTCTGACTCAACTAATGATATATTTATACACTAGATGAATCTGTGTTGAAGTCTCTGTACCTCCCTCACTGTTGAAAAACGTATTGTGGTAGCTACATAAATGTACTAATGTGTACATTTTGCTTTGCCACATGAATTATATTACTGACACCAAAATGCAAACTTTTATAATATTTATATAAATATATACAGTATAATGCTAAACATACAATAAAAAAATATTCCTTGTTGATCACTAATGTTACAGTCCCCACGACAACAACAACAATTATTAAATACAAGCAATTTTTTCCATTGAAAATGTTATTGAAATACTGTATTTCAGGAGGCTGAAGAAATTCGGCTTGCCACCAAAAGCACTCACAAACTTCTACAGATGCACAATCGAGAGCATCCTGTCGGGCTGTATCACCGCCTGGTACGGCAACTGCTCCGCCCACAACCGTAAGGCTCTCCAGAGGGTAGTGAGGTCTGCACAACGCATCACCGGGGACAAACTACCTGCCCGCCCTCCAGGACACCTACACCACCCGATGTCACAGGAAGGCCATAAAGATCATCAAGGACAACAACCACCCAAGCCATTGCCTGTTCACCCCGCTATCATCCAGAAGGCGAGGTCAGTAGAGGTGCATCAAAGCTGGGACCGAGAGACTGAAAAACAGCTTCTATCTCAAGGCATCAGACTGTTAAACAGCCATCACTATCATCGAGAGGCTGCTGCCTACATACAGACTCAACTCCAGCCACTTTAATAATGGGAATTGATGGGAATTGATCAAAAATGTATCACTAGCCACTTTAAACAATGCCACTTAATATAATGTATATACTGTACTCTATATCATCTACTGCATCTTGCCATCTTTATGTAATACATGTATCACTAGCCACTTTAAACTATGCCACTTTTATGTTTACATACCCTACATTACTCATCTCATATGTATATACCGTACTCTATACCATCTACTGCATCTTGCCTATGCCGTTCTGTACCATCACTCATTCATATATCTTTATGTACATATTCTTTATCCCTTTACACGTGTGTGTATAAGGTAGTAGTTGTGGAATTGTTAGGTTAGATTACTTGTTGGTTATTACTGCATTGTCGGAACACCAGCATTTCGCTACACTCACATTAACATCTGCTAACCATGTGTATGTGACCAATACAATTTGATTTGATTTGATTTGATTTGTAGAATTCCATGAATTCCTCTGGAGGACTGTTCCTACTGGGGAGAGCCAATATGGCCGACCGGTGGCTGTGATGCTACGGCTAATACATAGCATCGACAATACAGGGTTAACATACATCATTGGACTCAACGTTTAGGGCTAACCCAATTAGGACTAACACACAAACACAAATATATATACCGTATATACTTATGAATTTAGCACTCAGACACAAACACTCAAACACCCTCTGATACATTACAAACAGACTCAGACACCCTCTGATACATTACAAACACTCAGACACCCTCTGATACATTACAAACACTCAGACACCCTCTGATACATTACTAACACTCAAACACCCTCTGATACATTACAAACAGACTCAGACACCCTCTGATACATTACAAACACTCAGACACCCTCTGATACATTACAAACACTCAGACACCCTCTGATACATTACAAACAGACTCAGACACCCTCTGATACATTACAAACACTCAGACACCCTCTGATACATTACAAACACTCAGACACCCTCTGATACATTACTAACACTCAGACACCCTCTGATACATTACAAACAGACTCAGACACCCTCTGATACATTACAAACACTCAGACACCCTCTGATACATTACAAACACTCAGACACCCTCTGATACATTACAAACACTCAGACACCCTCTGATACATTACAAACACTCAGACACCCTCTGATACATTACAAACACTCAGACACCCTCTGATACATTACTAACACTCAGACACCCTCTGATACATTACAAACAGACTCAGACACCCTCTGATACATTACAAACACTCAGACACCCTCTGATACATTACAAACACTCAGACACCCTCTGATACATTACAAACACTCAGACACCCTCTGATACATTACTAACAGACTCAGACACCCTCTGATACATTACTAACACTCAGACACCCTCTGATACATTACAAACACTCAGACACCCTCTGATACATTACTAACACTCAGACACCCTCTGATACATTACAAACAGACTCAGACACCCTCTGATACATTACAAACACTCAGACACCCTCTGATACATTACAAACACTCAGACACCCTCTGATACATTACAAACAGACTCAGACACCCTCTGATACATTACTAACACTCAGACACCCTCTGATACATTACAAACACTCAGACACCCTCTGATACATTACAAACACTCAGACACCCTCTGATACATTACAAACACTCAGACACCCTCTGATACATTACAAACAGACGCAGACACCCTCTGATACATTACAAACACTCAGACACCCTCTGATACATTACAAACACTCAGACACCCTCTGATACATTACAAACACTCAGACACCCTCTGATACATTACAAACAGACTCAGACACCCTCTGATACATTACAAACACTCAGACACCCTCTGATACATTACAAACACTCAGACACCCTCTGATACATTACAAACACTCAGACACCCTCTGATACATTACTAACACTCAGACACCCTCTGATACATTACAAACAGACTCAGACACCCTCTGATACATTACAAACACTCAGACACCCTCTGATACATTACAAACACTCAGACACCCTCTGATACATTACAAACACTCAGACACCCTCTGATACATTACAAACACTCAGACACCCTCTGATACATTACAAACACTCAGACACCCTCTGATACATTACTAACACTCAGACACCCTCTGATACATTACAAACACTCAGACACCCTCTGATACATTACAAACAGACTCAGACACCCTCTGATACATTACTAACACTCAGACACCCTCTGATACATTACAAACACTCAGACACCCTCTGATACATTACAAACACTCAGACACCCTCTGATACATTACAAACACTCAGACACCCTCTGATACATTACAAACAGACGCAGACACCCTCTGATACATTACAAACACTCAGACACCCTCTGATACATTACAAACACTCAGACACCCTCTGATACATTACAAACACTCAGACACCCTCTGATACATTACAAACAGACTCAGACACCCTCTGATACATTACAAACACTCAGACACCCTCTGATACATTACTAACACTCAGACACCCTCTGATACATTACTAACACTCAGACACCCTCTGATACATTACTAACACTCAGACACCCTCTGATACATTACTAACACTCAGACACCCTCTGATACATTACAAACACTCAGACACCCTCTGATACATTACAAACAGACTCAGACACCCTCTGATACATTACAAACACTCAGACACCCTCTGATACATTACAAACACTCAGACACCCTCTGATACATTACAAACACTCAGACACCCTCTGATACATTACAAACACTCAGACACCCTCTGATACATTACAAACACTCAGACACCCTCTGATACATTACAAACACTCAGACACCCTCTGATACATTACTAACACTCAGACACCCTCTGATACATTACAAACACTCAAGCACCCTCTGATACATTACTAACACTCAGACACCCTCTGATACATTACTAACACTCAGACACCCTCTGATACATTACTAACACTCAGACACCCTCTGATACATTACAAACACTCAGACACCCTCTGATACATTACAAACACTCAGACACCCTCTGATACATTACTAACACTCAGACACCCTCTGATACATTACTAACACTCAGACACCCTCTGATACATTACTAACACTCAGACACCCTCTGATACATTACTAACACTCAGACACCCTCTGATACATTACTAACACTCAGACACCCTCTGATACATTACAAACACTCAGACACCCTCTGATACATTACAAACACTCAGACACCCTCTGATACATTACAAACACTCAGACACCCTCTGATACATTACTAACACTCAGACACCCTCTGATACATTACAAACACTCAGACACCCTCTGATACATTACTAACACTCAGACACCCTCTGATACATTACAAACACTCAGACACCCTCTGATACATTACAAACAGACTCAGACACCCTCTGATACATTACAAACACTCAGACACCCTCTGATACATTACAAACACTCAGACACCCTCTGATACATTACAAACACTCAGACACCCTCTGATACATTACTAACACTCAGACACCCTCTGATACATTACTAACACTCAGACACCCTCTGATACATTACAAACACTCAGACACCCTCTGATACATTACTAACACTCAGACACCCTCTGATACATTACTAACACTCAGACACCCTCTGATACATTACAAACACTCAGACACCCTCTGATACATTACTAACACTCAGACACCCTCTGATACATTACAAACACTCAGACACCCTCTGATACATTACAAACACTCAGACACCCTCTGATACATTACAAACAGACTCAGACACCCTCTGATACATTACAAACACTCAGACACCCTCTGATACATTACAAACAGACTCAGACACCCTCTGATACATTACAAACACTCAGACACCCTCTGATACATTACAAACACTCAGACACCCTCTGATACATTACAAACACTCAGACACCCTCTGATACATTACAAACAGACTCAGACACCCTCTGATACATTACAAACACTCAGACACCCTCTGATACATTACAAACACTCAGACACCCTCTGATACATTACAAACACTCAGACACCCTCTGATACATTACAAACACTCAGACACCCTCTGATACATTACAAACAGACTCAGACACCCTCTGATACATTACTAACACTCAGACACCCTCTGATACATTACTAACAGACTCAGACACCCTCTGATACATTACTAACACTCAGACACCCTCTGATACATTACTAACACTCAGACACCCTCTGATACATTACAAACAGACTCAGACACCCTCTGATACATTACAAACACTCAGACACCCTCTGATACATTACAAACAGACTCAGACACCCTCTGATACATTACTAACACTCAGACACCCTCTGATACATTACTAACACTCAGACACCCTCTGATACATTACAAACACTCAGACACCCTCTGATACATTACAAACACTCAGACACCCTCTGATACATTACTAACACTCAGACACCCTCTGATACATTACAAACACTCAGACACCCCCTGATACATTACAAACACTCAGACACCCCCTGATACATTACAAACACTCAGACACCCCCTGATACATTACAAACACTCAGACACCCCCTGATACATTACAAACAGACTCAGACACCCTCTGATACATTACAAACACTCAGACACCCCCTGATACATTACAAACAGACTCAGACACCCTCTGATACATTACTAACACTCAGACACCCCCTGATACATTACAAACACTCAGACACCCCCTGATACATTACTAACACTCAGACACCCCCTGATACATTACAAACAGACTCAGACACCCTCTGATACATTACAAACACTCAGACACCCCCTGATACATTACTAACACTCAGACACCCCCTGATACATTACAAACACTCAGACACCCCCTGATACATTACAAACACTCAGACACCCCCTGATACATTATAAACACTCAGACACCCTCTGATACATTACAAACACTCAGACACCCTCTTAGACACACACATAACAAGATAGATCAAGAGAGAGAGAGTATTGCTCTAACAGCATTTAGTGTCTTACTGTAAGTGATGTGATAGGTTTATCTTTAAGGTATGAGGAAAACATTAACCATGCATTAGAATGACCCTGATGCTCTCTGCCTGTGTTTAGAAACCCGGACAGGAAGTCAGGAGATGCACCGTCTGGCTGAAAGGGCCAAGAGTCTTTTGCCTGATCATGGGGGGAGAGAGAGAGAGAGAGAGAGAGAGAGAGAGAGAGAGAGAGAGAGAGACAGAGAGAGAGAGAGACACAGAGAGAGAGAGAGAGACAGAGAGAGAGACAGAGAGAGAGAGAGAGACAGAGAGAGAGACAGAGAGAGACAGAGAGAGAGACAGAGAGATGGACCAATTATACAGTGCATTCTGGGAAGCATTTAAACCCCTTCACTTGTCCACATTTTGTTAAGTTACAGCCTTATTCTAAAATGGATTACATTGTTTTTTTTCTCCCTCTCGTCACTTTTACACACAATTCCCCATAATGGCAAAGCAAAAACAGGCTTGTAAAATGTTTTGCCAATATGTTATATGTTAAAACTTAACAGTGCATGTCAGATTAAAAACGAAGCCATTGAGTCAAAGGAATTTTCCGCTCTGAGAGGATTGTGTCGAGGCACAGATCTGGGGAAGGGTACCAAAAAAATTCAGCAACATTGAAGGTCCCCAAGAACACAGTGGCCTCCATCATTCTTAAATGGAAGAAGTTTAGAACCACCAAGACTCTTCCTAGAGCTGGCCGCCCAGACAAACTACGCAATCGGGGGAGAAGGGTCTTGGTCACTCTGACAGAGCTCTAGAGTTCCTCTGTGGAGATGGGAGAACCTTCCAGAAGGAGAATCATCTCTGCAGCACTCCACCAATTATGCCTTTATGGTAAAGTGGCCAGACGGAAGGCACTCCTCAGTAAAATGCACGTTAGCCTGCATGGAGTTTACCAAAAGGCACCTAAAGGACTCTCAGAGCATGAGAAACAAGATTCACTGGTCTGATGAAACCAAGATTGAACTCTTTGGCCTGAGCATCACGTCTTGAGGAATCCTGGAACCATCCCTACGGTGAAGCATGGTGGTGGCAGCATCCTTACTGTGAAGCATGGTGGTGGCAGCATCATTCTTTGGGGATGTTTTTCAGCGGCAGGGACTGGGAGACTAGCCAGGATTGAGGGAAAGATGAACGGAGCAAAGTACAGAGAGATCCTTGATGAAAACCTGCTCCAGAGCGCTCAGGACCTCAGACTGGGGTGAAGGTTCACCTTCCAACAGAACAACGACCTCAAGCAAACAGCCAAGACAAAGCAGGAGTGGCTTTGGGCCAAGTCTCTGAATGTCCTTGAGGGGCTCAGCCAGAGCCCAGACTTGAACCCGATCCAACATCTCTGGAGAGACCTGAAAATAGCTGTGCAGCAATGCTCCCCATCCAACCTGACAGAGCTTGAGAGGATCTGCAGAGAAGAATGGGATAAACTCCCCAAATACAGGTGGGCCAAGTGTAATAATATGTGGAAGATAAATACACAACGCAGAGTCAGAGAGGACGAGAGTACTAAACTAAATATAGTACTAATGGTCAATAGGAGTTAGGTTTTCAGTTCAACAGCTTTTAAGAATCTGTGGAATGTCAGTCCCGGAACTCAGAGCTTACAAGGATACTTGCTATTTGTCCATTGGCCCAGTTGTACTGCAAGGCCTTCTGATTGGTCAACCCCAGGCTAGGGTGGGGGGGGTTATAAATGGCATCCAGTTCCTTTGTTCAGTGGGGGAAATCTGAGGACAGGGGAGACTGAACATCGGACTCCCAGCATAACATCTTGATTTGTCCTTTCTGAATAAACCTTTTTTTTCTCCCCCTGATTTGCTTTGGAGTTTGTGTTATTGAAGAATAACCTAAATTGCTAACACACGCTTGTAGCGTCATACCCAAGAAGACGCGAGGCTGTAATCACTACCAAAGGTGCTTCAACAAAGTACTGAGTAAAGGGTCTGAATACTTACGTAATATGTGATATTTCAGGTTTTTAATTTTAATAAATGGGCAAAATATATTTTTTTACTGATTTTGCTTTGTCATTAGCGGGGTATTGTGTGTAGATTAATGAGAAAAAATAATAATAATGTAATACACTTTATAATAAGGTTGTAACATAACAAAATGTGGAAAAAAGTAAAGGGTCTGATAACTTTCCGAATGCACTGTATATAGACTTTCGAAATCACGTCCAATCGGTGTAATTTACCACAGGTGGTGTCCAATCAGTGTAATTTACCACAGGTGGTGTCCAATCAGTGTAATTTACCACAGGTGGTGTCCAATCAGTGTAATTTACCACAGGTGGTGTCCAATCAGTGTAATTTACCACAGGTGGTGTCCAATCAGTGTAATTTACCACAGGTGGCGTCCAATCAGTGTAATTTACCACAGGTGGTGTCCAATCAGTGTAATTTACCACAGGTGGCGTCCAATCAGTGTAATTTACCACAGGTGGCGTCCAATCAGTGTAATTTACCACAGGTGGTGTCCAATCAGTGTAATTTACCACAGGTGGCGTCCAATCAGTGTAATTTACCACAGGTGGCGTCCAATCAGTGTAATTTACCACAGGTGGCGTCCAATCAGTGTAATTTACCACAGGTGGTGTCCAATCAGTGTAATTTACCACAGGTGGCGTCCAATCAGTGTAATTTACCACAGGTGGTGTCCAATCAGTGTAATTTACCACAGGTGGCGTCCAATCAGTGTAATTTACCACAGGTGGCGTCCAATCAGTGTAATTTACCACAGGTGGCGTCCAATCAGTGTAATTTACCACAGGTGGTGTCCAATCAGTGTAATTTACCACAGGTGGCGTCCAATCAGTGTAATTTACCACAGGTGGCGTCCAATCAGTGTAATTTACCACAGGTGGCGTCCAATCAGTGTAATTTACCACAGGTGGTGTCCAATCAGTGTAATTTACCACAGGTGGCGTCCAATCAGTGTAATTTACCACAGGTGGTGTCCAATCAGTGTAATTTACCACAGGTGGCGTCCAATCAGTGTAATTTACCACAGGTGGCGTCCAATCAGTGTAATTTACCACAGGTGGCGTCCAATCAGTGTAATTTACCACAGGTGGTGTCCAATCAGTGTAATTTACCACAGGTGGCGTCCAATCAGTGTAATTTACCACAGGTGGTGTCCAATCAAGTTGTAGAAACATCTCAAGGACGATCAATAGAAATATGAAGCATCTGAGCTCAATTTCGAGTCTCATAGCAAAGGGTCTGAATACTGATGTAAATAAGGTATTTCTGTTTTTTTGCTTTGTCATTATGGAGTATTGTGTGTAGATTGATGAGGGAACATTGTTATTTAATCAATTTTAGAATAGTGAATGTGTCTGAATCATATTCACCGTAACTGTATGGGATGTCGTTGATTTTGAGAGAGCCAAATAGAGACTGCCTACCACTGTGTGGAACCGAGTAGAGACTGCCTACCACTGTGTGGAACCAATAGAGACTACCTACCACTGTGTGGAACCAATAGAGACTACCTATCACAGTGTGGACCCAATAGAGACTACCTACCACTGTTTGGAACCGAGTAGAGACTGCCTACCACTGTGTGGAACCAAGTAGAGACTGCCTACCACTGTGTGGAACCAATAGAGACTACCTATCACTGTGTGGAACCAATAGAGACTACTTATCACTGTGTGGACCCAATAGAGACTGCCTACCACTGTGTGGAACCAATAGAGACTACCTATCACTGTGTGGACCCAATAGAGACTGCCTACCACTGTGTGGAACCAATAGAGACTACCTATCACTGTGTGGAACCGATAGAGACTACCTATCAATGTGTGGACCCAATAGAGACTACCTACCACTGTGTGGAACCAATAGAGACTACCTATCACTGTGTGGAACCAATAGAGACTACCTATCACTGTGTGGACCCAATAGAGACTGCCTACCACTGTGTGGAACCAATAGAGACTACCTATCACTGTGTGGACCCAATAGAGACTGCCTACCACTGTGTGGAACCAATAGAGACTACCTATCACTGTGTGGAACCGATAGAGACTACCTATCACTGTGTGGACCCAATAGAGACTGCCTACCACTGTGTGGAACCAATAGAGACTACCTATCACTGTGTGGAACCAATAGAGACTACCTATCACTGTGTGGAACCAATAGAGACTACCTACCACTGTGTGGACCCAATAGAGACTATCTACCACTGTGTGGAACCAAGTAGAGACTGCCTACCACTGTGTGGAACCAATAGAGACTGCCTACCACTGTGTGGAACCAAGTAGAGACTACCTACCACTGTGTGGAACCAATAGAGACTGCCTACCACTGTGTGGAACCAAGTAGAGACTACCTATCACTGTGTGGAACCAATAGAGACTACCTATCACTGTGTGGAACCAATAGAGACGACCTACCACTGTGTGGAACCAAGTAGAGATTACCTACCAAAGTGTGGAACCAAGCATTGACTACCTACCACTGTGTGGAACCAATAGAGACTACCTACCACTGTGTGGAACCAAGTAGAGACTACCTATCACTGTGTGGAACCAATAGAGACTACCTATCAATGTATGGAACCAAGTATTGACTACCTACCACTGTGTGGAACCAATAGAGACTACCTACCACTGTGTGGAACCAAGTAGAGACTACCTATCACTGTGTGGAACCAAGTAGAGACTACCTATCACTGTGTGGAACCAATAGAGACTACCTACCACTGTGTGGAACCGAGTAGAGACTACCTACCACTGTGTGGAACCAATAGAGACTACCTATCACTGTGTGGAACCAATAGAGACTACCTATCACTGTGTGGAACCAAGTAGAGACTACCTACCACTGCGTGGAACCAAGTAGAGACTACCTACCACGTTGTGGAACCGAGTAGAGACTACATTTCACTGTGTGGAACCAATAGAGACTACCTATCACTGTGTGGAACCAAGTAGAGTCTACCTAACACTGTGTGGAACCAAGTAGAGACTACCTATCACTGTGTGGAACCAATAGAGACTACCTACCACTGTGTGGAACCGAGTAGAGACTACATATCACTGTGTGGAACCAATAGAGACTACCTACCACTGTGTGGAACCAATAGAGACTACCTATCACTGTGTGGAACCAATAGAGACTACCTACCACTGTGTGGAACCAAGTAGAGACTACCTATCACTGTGTGGAACCAATAGAGACTACCTACCACTGTGTGGAACGAATAGAGACTACCTATCACTGTGTGGAACCAATAGAGACTACCTACCGCTGTGTGGAACCGAGTAGAGACTACCTATCACTGTGTGGAACCAATAGAGACTGCCTACCACTGTGTGGAACCAATAGAGACTACCTATCACTGTGTGGAACCAATAGAGACTGCCTACCACTGTCTGGAACCAATAGAGACTACCTATCACTGTGTGGAACCAATAGAGACTACCTATCACTGTGTGGAACCAAGTAGAGACTACCTACCACTGTGTGGAACCAATAGAGACTGCCTACCACTGTGTGGAACCAAGTAGAGACTACCTACCACTGTGTGGAACCAATAGAGACTACCTACCACTGTGTGGAACCAAGTAGACTACCTACCACTGTGTGGAACCAAGTAGAGAATACCTACCACTATGTGGAACCGAGTAGAGACTACCTACCACTGTGTGGAACCGAGTAGAGACTACCTACCACTGTGTGGACCCAATAGAGAATACCTACCACTGTGTGGAACCGAGTAGAGACTACCTACCACTGTGTGGAACCGAGTAGAGAATACCTACCACTATGTGGAACCGAGTAGAGACTACCTTTCACTGTGTGGAACCAAGTAGAGACTACCTACCACTGTGTTGAACCGAGTAGAGACTACCTATCACTGTGTGGAACCTATAGAGACTACCTACCACTGTGTGGAACCAATAGAGACTACCTATCACTGTGTGGAACCGAGTAGAGACTACCTATCACTGTCTGGAACCTATAGAGACTACCTACCACTGTGTGGAACCAATAAAGAATACCTACCACTGTGTGGAACCGAGTAGAGACTACCTACCACTGTGTGGAACCAATAGAGACTACCTACCACTGTGTGGAACCGAGTAGAGACTACCTACCACTGTGTGGAACCAAGTAGAGACTACCTACCACTGTGTGGAACCAATAGAGACTACCTACCACTGTGTGGAACCAATAGAGACTACCTACCACTGTGTGGAACCGAGTAGAGACGACCTACCACTGTGTGGAACCGAGGAGAAACTACCTACCACTGTGTGGAACCGAGTAGAGACTGCCTACCACTGTGTGGAACCAATAGAGACTACCTACCACTGTGTGGAACCAAGTAGAGACTACCTACCACTGTGTGGAACCAAGTAGAGACTACCTACCACTGTGTGGAACCAAGTATTGACTACCTACCACTGTGTGGAACCAAGTAGAGACTACCTACCACTGTGTGGAACCAAGTAGAGACTACCTACCACTGTGTGGAACCAAGTATTGACTACCTACCACTGTGTGGAACCAATAGAGACTACCTACCACTGTGTGGAACCAAGTAGAGACTACCTACCACTGTGTGGAACCGAGTAGAGACTACCTACCACAGTGTGGAACCGAGTAGAGACTACCTACCACTGTGTGGAACCAATAGAGACTACCTACCACTGTGTGGAACCAATAGAGACTACCTACCACTGTGTGGAACCAATAGAGACTACCTACCACTGTGTGGAACCGAGTAGAGACTACCTACCACAGTGTGGAACCGAGTAGAGACTCCCTACCACTGTGTGGAACCAATAGAGACTACCTACCACTGTGTGGAACCAATAGAGACTACCTACCACTGTGTGGAACCAATAGAGACTACCTACCACTGTGTGGAACCAATAGAGACTACCTACCACTGTGTGGAACCAAGTAGACTACCTACCACTGTGTGGAACCAAGTAGAGACTACCTACCACTGTGTGGAACCAAGTAGACTACCTACCACTGTGTGGAACCAGGTAGAGACTACCTACCACTTTGTGGAACCGAGTAGAGACTACCTATCACTGTGTGGAACCAAGTAGAGACTACCTACCACTGTGTTGAACCGAGTAGAGACTACCTATCACTGTGTGGAACCTATAGAGACTACCTACCACTGTGTGGAACCAATAGAGACTACCTATCACTGTGTGGAACTGAGTAGAGACTACCTATCACTGTCTGGAACCTATAGAGACTACCTACCACTGTGTGGAACCAATAGAGAATACCTACCACTATGTGGAACCGAGTAGAGACTACCTACCACTGTGTGGAACCGAGTAGAGACTACCTACCACTGTGTGGACCCAATAGAGAATACCTACCACTGTGTGGAACCGAGTAGAGACTACCTACCACTGTGTGGAACCGAGTAGAGAATACCTACCACTATGTGGAACCGAGTAGAGACTACCTACCACTGTGTGGAACCGAGTAGAGACTACCTACCACTGTGTGGAACCAATAGAGACTACCTACCACTGTGTGGAACCAAGTAGAGACTACCTACCACTGTGTGGAACCGAGTAGAGACTACCTACCACTGTGTGGAACCAATAGAGACTACCTACCACTGTGTGGAACCGAGTAGAGACTACCTACCACTGTGTGGAACCAAGTAGAGACTACCTACCACTGTGTGGAACCAATAGAGACTACCTACCACTGTGTGGAACCAATAGAGACTACCTACCACTGTGTGGAACCGAGTAGAGACGACCTACCACTGTGTGGAACCGAGGAGAAACTACCTACCACTGTGTGGAACCGAGTAGAGACTGCCTACCACTGTGTGGAACCAAGTAGAGACTGCCTACCACTGTGTGGAACCAATAGAGACTACCTACCACTGTGTGGAACCAATAGAGACTACCTATCACAGTGTGGACCCAATAGAGACTACCTACCACTGTTTGGAACCGAGTAGAGACTGCCTACCACTGTGTGGAACCAAGTAGAGACTGCCTACCACTGTGTGGAACCAATAGAGACTACCTATCACTGTGTGGAACCAATAGAGACTACCTATCACTGTGTGGACCCAATAGAGACTGCCTACCACTGTGTGGAACCAATAGAGACTACCTATCACTGTGTGGACCCAATAGAGACTGCCTACCACTGTGTGGAACCAATAGAGACTACCTATCCCTGTGTGGAACCGATAGAGACTACCTATCAATGTGTGGACCCAATAGAGACTACCTACCACTGTGTGGAACCAATAGAGACTACCTATCACTGTGTGGAACCAATAGAGACTACCTATCACTGTGTGGACCCAATAGAGACTGCCTACCACTGTGTGGAACCAATAGAGACTACCTATCACTGTGTGGACCCAATAGAGACTGCCTACCACTGTGTGGAACCAATAGAGACTACCTATCACTGTGTGGAACCGATAGAGACTACCTATCACTGTGTGGACCCAATAGAGACTGCCTACCACTGTCTGGAACCAATAGAGACTACCTATCACTGTGTGGAACCAATAGAGACTACCTATCACTGTGTGGAACCAATAGAGACTACCTACCACAGTGTGGAACCGAGTAGAGACTACCTACCACTGTGTGGAACCAATAGAGACTACCTACCACTGTGTGGAACCAATAGAGACTACCTACCACTGTGTGGAACCAATAGAGACTACCTACCACTGTGTGGAACCGAGTAGAGACTACCTACCACAGTGTGGAACCGAGTAGAGACTCCCTACCACTGTGTGGAACCAATAGAGACTACCTACCACTGTGTGGAACCAATAGAGACTACCTACCACTGTGTGGAACCAATAGAGACTACCTACCACTGTGTGGAACCAATAGAGACTACCTACCACTGTGTGGAACCAAGTAGACTACCTACCACTGTGTGGAACCAGGTAGAGACTACCTACCACTTTGTGGAACCGAGTAGAGACTACCTATCACTGTGTGGAACCAAGTAGAGACTACCTACCACTGTGTTGAACCGAGTAGAGACTACCTATCAATGTGTGGAACCGAGTAGAGACTACCTATCAATGTGTGGAACCAATAGAGACTACCTACCACTGTGTGGAACCAAGTAGACTACCTACCACTGTGTGGAACCAGGTAGAGACTACCTACCACTGTGTGGAACCAAGTAGAGACTACCTACCACTGTGTGGAACCAATAGAGACTGCCTACCACTGTGTGGAACCAAGTAGACTACCTACCACTGTGTGGAACCAGGTAGAGACTACCTACCACTTTGTGGAACCGAGTAGAGACTACCTACCACTGTGTGGAACCGAGTAGAGACTACCTACCACTGTGTGGAACCGAGTAGAGAATACCTACCACTGTGTGGAACCGAGTAGAGACTGCCTACCACTGTGTGGAACCAATAGAGACTACCTACCACTGTGTGGAACCAAGTATTGACTACCTACCACTGTGTGGAACCAAGTAGAGACTACCTACCACTGTGTGGAACCAAGTATTGACTACCTACCACTGTGTGGAACCAATAGAGACTACCTACCACAGTGTGGAACCGAGTAGAGACTACCTACCACTGTGTGGAACCGAGTAGAGACTACCTACCACAGTGTGGAACCGAGTAGAGACTCCCTACCACTGTGTGGAACCAATAGAGACTACCTACCACTGTGTGGAACCAATAGAGACTACCTACCACTGTGTGGAACCAATAGAGACTACCTACCACTGTGTGGAACCAATAGAGACTCCCTACCACTGTGTGGAACCAATAGAGACTGCCTACCACTGTGTGGAACCGAGTAGAGAATACCTACCACTGTGTGGAACCGAGTAGAGACTACCTACCACTGTGTGGAACCGAGTAGAGACTCCCTACCACTGTGTGGAACCAATAGAGACTGCCTACCACTGTGTGGAACCGAGTAGAGACTACCTACCACTGTGTGGAACCAATAGAGACTACCTACCACTTTGTGGAACCAATAGAGACTACCTACCACTGTGTGGAACCAATAGAGACTGCCTACCACTGTGTGGAACCGAGTAGAGACTACCTACCACTGTGTGGAACCAATAGAGACTACCTACCACTGTGTGGAACCAATAGAGACTACCTACCACTGTGTGGAACCAATAGAGACTACCTATCACTGTGTGGAACCAATAGAGACTACCTACCACTGTGTGGAACCAATAGAGACTACCTACCACTGTGTGGAACCAATAGAGACTACCTACCACTGTGTGGAACCAAGTAGAGACTACCTACCACTGTGTGGAACCAATAGAGACTACCTACCACAGTGTGGAACCAATAGAGACTACCTACCACTGTGTGGAACCAATAGAGACTACCTACCACTGTGTGGAACCGAGTAGAGACTACCTACCACAGTGTGGAACCAGGTAGAGACTACCTACCACTGTGTGGAACCAATAGAGACTACCTACCACTGTGTGGAACCAAGTAGAGACTACCTACCACTGTGTGGAACCAATAGAGACTACCTACCACAGTGTGGAACCAATAGAGACTACCTACCACTGTGTGGAACCAAGTAGAGACTACCTACCACAGTGTGGAACCAATAGAGACTACCTACCACTGTGTGGAACCAAGTAGAGACTACCTACCACTGTGTGGAACCAATAGAGACTACCTACCACTGTGTGGAACCAAGTAGAGACTACCTACCACTGTGTGGAACCAATAGAGACTACCTACCACTGTGTGGAACCAAGTAGAGACTACCTACCACTGTGTGGAACCAATAGAGACTACCTACCACAGTGTGGAACCAATAGAGACTACCTACCACTGTGTGGAACCAAGTAGAGACTACCTACCACAGTGTGGAACCAATAGAGACTACCTACCACTGTGTGGAACCAAGTAGAGACTACCTACCACTGTGTGGAACCAATAGAGACTACCTACCACTGTGTGGAACCAAGTAGAGACTACCTACCACTGTGTGGAACCAATAGAGACTACCTACCACTGTGTGGAACCAAGTAGAGACTACCTACCACAGTGTGGAACCAATAGAGACTACCTACCACTGTGTGGAACCAATAGAGACTACCTACCACTGTGTGGAACCGAGTAGAGACTACCTACCACTGTGTGGAACCAATAGAGACTACCTACCACTGTGTGGAACCGAGTAGAGACTACCTACCACTGTGTGGAACCGAGTAGAGACTACCTACCACAGTGTGGAACCAATAGAGACTACCTACCACTGTGTGGAACCAATAGAGACTACCTATCACTGTGTGGAACCAATAGAGACTACCTACCACTGTGTGGAACCAATAGAGACTACCTACCACTGTGTGGAACCGAGTAGAGACTACCTACCACTGTGTGGAACCGAGTAGAGACTACCTACCACTGTGTGGAACCGAGTAGAGACTACCTACCACA
>NC_092111.1:43547335-43594835 GCF_045679555.1 Salvelinus alpinus | reverse complement strand
AAGCCTGTTCTATTCATTCTATTTACCAGTCATATTACCAGGGTTACAGGTTCCAAGCCTGTTCTATTTACCAGTCATATTACCAGGGTTAGAGGTTCCAAGCCTGTTCTATTTACCAGTCATATTACCAGGGTTACAGGTTCCAAGCCTGTTCTATTCATTCTATTTACCAGTCATATTACCAGGGTTAGAGGTTCCAAGCCTGCTCTATTCATTCTATTTACCAGTCATATTACCAGGGTTACAGGTTCCAAGCCTGTTATATTCATTCTATTTACCAGTCATATTACCAGGGTTAGAGGTTCAAAGCCTGTTCTATTCATTCTATTTACCAGTCATATGACCAGGGTTAGAGGTTCCAAGCCTGTTCTATTCATTCTATTTACCAGTCATATGACCAGGGTTAGAGGTTCCAAGCCTGTTCTATTCATTCTATTTACCAGTCATATGACCAGGGTTAGAGGTTCCAAGCCTGTTCTATTCATTCTATTTACCAGTCATATGACCAGGGTTAGAGGTTCCAAGCCTGTTCTATTCATTCTATTTACCAGTCATATGACCAGGGTTAGAGGTTCCAAGCCTGTTCTATTCATTCTATTTACCAGTCATATTACCAGGGTTAGAGGTTCCAAGCCTGTTCTATTAATTCTATTTACCAGTCATATGACCAGGGTTAGAGGTTCCAAGCCTGTTCTATTCATTCTATTTACCAGTCATATGACCAGGGTTAGAGGTTCCAAGCCTGTTCTATTCATTCTATTTACCAGTCATATGACCAGGGTTAGAGGTTCCAAGCCTGTTCTATTCATTCTATTTACCAGTCATATGACCAGGGTTAGAGGTTCCAAGCCTGTTCTATTCATTCTATTTACCAGTCATATGACCAGGGTTAGAGGTTCCAAGCCTGTTCTATTCATTCTATTTACCAGTCATATGACCAGGGTTAGAGGTTCCAAGCCTGTTCTATTCATTCTATTTACCAGTCATATGACCAGGGTTAGAGGTTCCAAGCCTGTTCTATTCATTCTATTTACCAGTCATATGACCAGGGTTAGAGGTTCCAAGCCTGTTCTATTCATTCTATTTACCAGTCATATTACCAGGGTTAGAGGTTCCAAGCCTGTTCTATTCATTCTATTTACCAGTCATATTACCAGGGTTAGAGGTTCCAAGCCTGTTCTATTCATTCTATTTACCAGTCATATTACCAGGGTTAGAGGTTCCAAGCCTGTTCTATTCATTCTATTTACCAGTCATATTACCAGGGTTAGAGGTTCCAAGCCTGTTCTATTCATTCTATTTACCAGTCATATGACCAGGGTTAGAGGTTCCAAGCCTGTTCTATTCATTCTATTTACCAGTCATATTACCAGGGTTACAGGTTCCAAGCCTGTTCTATTCATTCTATTTACCAGTCATATGACCAGGGTTAGAGGTTCCAAGCCTGTTCTATTCATTCTATTTACCAGTCATATTACCAGGGTTAGAGGTTCCAAGCCTGTTCTATTCATTCTATTTACCAGTCATATTACCAGGGTTAGAGGTTCCAAGCCTGTTCTATTCATTCTATTTACCAGTCATATTACCAGGGTTAGAGGTTCCAAGCCTGTTCTATTCATTCTATTTACCAGTCATATGACCAGGGTTAGAGGTTCCAAGCCTGTTCTATTCATTCTATTTACCAGTCATATTACCAGGGTTACAGGTTCCAAGCCTGTTCCATAAATTCTAATTCATATTATGAGACGTGTTTTTCAGGCTTCAAACATTAAAGTATATGTTTTCAAAATGCGTACTGCTTCCAGCTCATTGCAGCGTGGTGTTTGACCGCGGATGAAGACCGCCTTGCGTAGCCTTTTGTTTTCTGTTTGTGATGCAGAAGCGCTGTCTGACAGATGTTTTCGCTCAAAGTCTCTGTATGCTGTACACGTGTGATAAATAAGATACATAACGAATATGCTGTACACACACACACACACACACACACACACCAATTTAATTACACTAAATTATGTAAATTAACGTATAGACCGATAAGCACGACCAGTCAAATGTATCTACATCAATGAAAAGGCTTAAAAAAAAAAAAAAAACATTATTTCGCAATGGGATTTTTTTCTTCTCCCAGGCTATTACCGACTAATGGAAACTCTGTTCTTCCACTTTACATAGTGAACAGGTTTTTATTAGGGACGTAGCCTCTCTGACTCATTCTGACACAGTTCCTGTACTGTAAATTACTGGATGAACAAGGAAGTGGAAAGGGGAGGGAATAAGGAAGTGGACAGGGGAGGGAACAAGGAAGTGGACAGGGGAGGGAACAAGGAAGTGGACAAGGGAGGGAACAAGGAAGTGGACAGGGGAGGGAATAAGGAAGTGGACAGGGAAGGGAACAAGGAAGTGGACAGGGAGGGAACAAGGAAGTGGACAGGGGAGGGAACAAAGAAGTGGACAGGGGTGGGAACAAGGAAGTGGACAGGGGTGGGTACAAGGAAGTGGACAGGGGAGGGACCAAGGAGGTGGACAGGGGAGGGACCAAGGAAGTGGACAGGGGAGGGAGCAAGGAAGTGGACAGGGAAGGGAACAAGGAAGTGGACAGGGGTGGGAACAAGGAAGTGGACAGGGGAGGGAACAAGGAAGTGGACAGGGGTGGGAACAAGGAAGTGGACAGGGGTGGGAACAAGGAAGTGGACAGGGGTGGGAACAAGGAAGTGGACAGGGGAGGGAACAAGGAAGTGGACAGGGGAGGGAACAAGGACGTGGACAGGGGAGGGAACAAGGAAGTGGACAGGAGTGGGAACAAGGAAGTGGACAGGGGTGGGAACAAGGAAGTGGAGAGGGGAGGGAAGAAGGAAGTGGACAGGGGAGGGAACAAGGCAGTGGACAGGGGAGGGAACAAGGAAGTGGACAGGGGAGGGAGCAAGGAAGTGGACAGGGAAGGGAACAAGGAAGTGGACAGGGGTGGGAACAAGGAAGTGGACAGGGGAGGGAACAAGGAAGTGGACAGGGGAGGGAACAAGGAAGTGGACAGGGGTGGGAACAAGGAAGTGGACAGGGGTGGGAACAAGGAAGTGGACAGGGGTGGGAACAAGGAAGTGGACAGGGGAGGGAACAAGGAAGTGGACAGGGGAGGGAACAAGGACGTGGACAGGGGAGGGAACAAGGAAGTGGACAGGAGTGGGAACAAGGAAGTGGACAGGGGTGGGAACAAGGAAGTGGAGAGGGGAGGGAAGAAGGAAGTGGACAGGGGAGGGAACAAGGCAGTGGACAGGGGAGGGAACAAGGAAGTGGACAGGGGAGGGAACAAGGAAGTGGACAGGGGAGGGAGCAAGGAAGTGGACAGGGAAGGGAACAAGGAAGTGGACAGGGGAGGGAACAAGGAAGTGGACAGGGGGGGGGGGGTACCACGGCTAAGGGCTGCTCTTAGGCAAGTTGCAAAGCGGATACAGCCCTTAGCCGTGGTATATTGGCCATATACCACAAACCCCAGAGGTGCCTTATTGCTGTTATAAACTGGAGCAGTAAAAATATTTTTGGGGTCATACTCATGATATTTGGTGTGATATACCACGGCATCCAATCAGCATTCAGGGCTCAAACCACCTAGTTTATAAATAATTATATTAAATGGTTATTGAAAGACTTATTCAAACAATTGGTATTCAAAGGGTTCTCCTATGGGGACCGCCGGTAGTTTCTAGATATAACCTTCTTTTTTTTTTGAAGATTGCAGAGTAGACAGAGAGAGTTAATGGGAAATAATGAATGAATGAAATCTTTAGATAGTCAAGAGAGAGTACAAGATGTCAGAGGGAGGGATGATGTGGTAGAAATCAAAGGACAGGAAGTAAGAGAAAAGAGAGATCATTGATTACATGGAAGCCAGGACAGAGAGGTAGAATGAATCTGTGAATGGAAAGCAGAGGCAGGGAGTAAAGACAGTGATGCATTGAACCTGTGTGCTGCTTTGATGGAAGGAGAGTGCAGCTCATCAAAGGGAGAGAGAGAGAGAGAGAGAGAGAAAGATAAAGAGAGAGAGAAAGAGAGAGAGAGAGAGAGAGAAATAGAGACAGAGAGAGAAAAAGAGAGAGAGAGAGAGAGAGAGAGAGAGAGAGAGAGAGAGAGAGAGAGAGAGAGAGAGAGAGAGAGAGAGAGAGAGAGAGAGAGAGAGAGAGAGAGAGAGAGAGAGAGAGAGAGAGAGAGAGAGAAAAAGAGAGATAGAGAGAGAGGGAGAGAGAGAAAAAGAGAGAGAGAGAGAGAGGGAGAGAGAGGGAGAGAGAGGGAGAGAGACCTGCTTATATATTTTCTGCATGCAGAACACCACTCATCGACTGACTGGTAAGCATGAGCTGTTCTTCTCACTTTATGAATTGTCTTCTTTGAAAGGCACAGAGAGAAGACCGAACCACCTGTCGAAATGACACACACCACTCTACGGGAGTGTTCAACATGACACACACCACTCTACGGGAGTGTTCAACACGACACACACCACTCTACGGGAGTGTTCAACATGACATACACCACTCTACGGGAGTGTTCAACATGACATACACCACTCTACGGGAGTGTTCAACATGACACACACCACTCTACGGGAGTGTTCAACATGACACACACCACTCTACGGGAGTGTTCAACATGACATACACCACTCTACGGGAGTGTTCAACATGACATACACCACTCTACGGGAGTGTTCAACATGACACATACCACTCTACGGGAGTGTTCAACATGACATACACCACTCTACGGGAGTGTTCAACATGACATACACCACTCTACGGGAGTGTTCAACATGACATACACCACTCTACGGGAGTGTTCAACATGACATACACCACTCTACGGGAGTGTTCAACACGATACACACCACTCTATGGGAGATTAGTGTTCAACA
Organism: Salvelinus alpinus; assembly: GCF_045679555.1. Classification (NCBI taxonomy): domain Eukaryota; kingdom Metazoa; phylum Chordata; class Actinopteri; order Salmoniformes; family Salmonidae; genus Salvelinus; species Salvelinus alpinus. The sequence goes on along the minus strand of NC_092111.1, from coordinate 43,589,932 downwards.
CGATACACACCACTCTACGGGAGATTAGTGTTCAACACAATACACACCACTCTACGGGAGATTAGTGTTCAACACGACACACACCACTCTACGCGAGATTAGTGTTCAACACGATACACACCACTCTACGTGAGCTTACTGTTCAACACGATACACACCACTCTACGGGAGATTAGTGTTCAACACAATACACACCACTCTACGGGAGATTACTGTTCAACACGATACACACCACTCTACGGGAGATTACTGTTCAACACGATACACACCACTCTATGGGAGATTAATGTTCAACACGATACACACCACTCTACGTGAGATTAGTGTTCAACACGATACACACCACTCTACGGGAGCTTAGTGTTCAACACGATACACTCCACTCTACGACAGCTTACTGTTCAACACGATACACACCACTCTACGGGAGATTACTGTTCAACACGATACACACCACTCTACGTGAGATTACTGTTCAACACGATACACACCACTCTACGGGAGATTAGTGTTCAACATGACACACACCACTCTACGGGAGCTTAGATCTTCAGTTTCTTGGCAATTTCTCACATGGAATAGCCTTCATTTCTCAGAACAAGAACAGACTGACAAGTTTCAGAAGAAAGTTATTTGTTTCTGGCCATTTTGAGCCTGTAATCGAACCCACAAATGCTGATGCTCCAGATACTCAACTAGTCTAAAGAAGGCCAGTTTTATTGCCTCTTTAATAATCAGCACAACAGTTTTCAGCTGTGCTAACATAATTGCAAAAGGGTTTTCTAATGATCAATTAGCCTTTTAAAATGATAAACTTGGATTAGCTAACACGACGTGCCATTGGAACACAGGAGTGATGGTTGCTGATTATGGGACCCTCTGTACGCCTATGTAGATATTCCATAAAAAATTTGCCGTTTCCAGCTACAATAGTCATTTACAACATTAACAATGTCTACACTGTATTTCTGATCAATTTGATGTTATTTTAAATGGACAAAAAAATATGCTTTTCTTTCAAAAACAAGAAGAAGTTTCCCCAAACGTTTGAACAGTAGTATAAGTGTGTCTGTTGCAGAGAGAGCATGAGAACATTTGTTTTGATGAGGGAAAAGAAAGACCTCAGTATTCACAAAGAAGATGGAGAACAAGGATGGAAACGAACAGAGTTTTGGCGCAGGTTCAGCCGACTGGTGCTTTGTGACGCTACCTAAAAAATCCAACATTTTAAAAACTTATATAATATTGTCCTAAAAATAATATTGATATGTAACTGTATCGATTTTGTTCCCCCATCAATAATATATATATGGTATATTATCATTATCTAATATTGCTATTGTTGTCGCTTTTGTTTTCAAAATGTTGTATCACTTCACTTTGGCAACATTCTTGCCATTAAATCATATTTTGAATTTAATACAGAAAAAGCGACAGATAGAGAGAGAGAGAGAGAGAGAGAGAGAGAGAGAGAGAGAGAGAGAGAGAGAGAGAGAGAGAGAGAGAGAGAGAGAGAGAGAGAGAGAGAGAGAGAGAGAGAGAGAGAGAGAGAGAAGAAATGGGGGACAGAGGGAGAGGGAGAGGGAGAAATGAGGGACAGAGGGAGAGGGAGAGGGAAAAATGAGGGACAGAGGGAGAGGGAGAGGGGAAAATGAGGGACAGAGGGAGAGGGAGAGGGAGAAATGGGGGACAGAGGGAGAGGGAGAGGGAGAAATGAGGGACAGAGGGAGAGGGAGAGGGAAAAATGAGGGACAGAGGGAGAGGGAGAGGGAGAAATGGGGGACAGAGGGAGAGGGAGAGGGAGAGGGAGAAATGAGGGACAGGGAGAGGGAGAGGGAGAAATGAGGGACAGGGAGAGGGAGAGGGAGAAATGAGGGACAGGGAGAGGGAGAGGGAGAAATGAGGGACAGGGAGAGGGAGAGGGAGAAATGAGGGACAGAGAGAGAGAGAGAGAGAGAGAGAGAGAGAGAGAGAGAGAGAGAGAGAGAGAGAGAGAGAGGGAGAGAGAGAGAGAGAGGGAGGGAGAGAGAGGCCACAGAAGGGGGATCAGAAACAAAGCTCTAGAAAAAATGTAAGATAAAAACCTTCTCTCCATCTACGTTTGGTGACCACAGAGCCTCTAACGTGTGTACGTTTAGCCAGCCATTCAGACATTCATTTCAGCCAGCCATTCAAATACAATGTGATACCTGCCAGCAGCTAGAAAGGCTTTGGTAAAGGAAGGTCCATCTTAAGATGAGGCCTCTCTCTCTATATAGGCTTTCACATAGCATATTTCTAAAAAAACTCTGAGGTCGTGCCACACCAACCCAATTGAAGTGCTTAGCAATTGACTAGCTGTGACAGAGGATGAGAGACAGACCCTTTAATAATCCCTATTCTGACTGGTCCACTTGTATAGTATATCGACAATATAGACGCTCCAATACATATATTTCCTCCAGCTTTCACACCCTCCATGACCCAGAATAGACCCTAGGCTACATTTACAGTCTGGGGCAATACTCTATAGCACCTAGTGTCTACTGCCCACTACAGACTGATGTTAGTGCTACTGCCCACTACAGACTGATGTTAGTGTCTACTGCCCACTACAGACTGATGTTAGTGTCTACTGCCCACTACAGACTGATGTTAGTGCTACTGCCCACTACAGACTGATGTTAGTGTCTACTGCCCACTACAGACTGATGTTAGTGTCTACTGCCCACTGCAGACTGATATTAGTGTCTACTGCCCACTATAGACTGATGTTAGTGTCTACTGCCCACTGCAGACTGATATTAGTGTCTACTGCCCACTGCAGACTGATGTTAGTGCCTACTGCCCACTACAGACTGGGGCAATACTCTATAGCACCTAATGTCTTCTGCCTACTACAGACTGGGGCAATACTCTATAGCACCTAGGGTCTACTGCCCACTACAGTCTGGGGCAATACTCTATAGCACCTAGTGTCTACTGCCCACTACAGACTGGGGCAATACTCTATAGCACCTAGTGTCTACTGCCCACTACAGACTGGGGCAATACTCTATAGCACCTAGTGTCTACTGCCCACTACAGTCTGGGGCAATACTCTATAGCACCTAGTGTCTACTGCCCACTACAGACTGATGTTAGTGCTACTGCCCACTACAGACTGATGTTAGTGTCTACTGCCCACTACAGACTGATGTTAGTGTCTACTGCCCACTACAGACTGATGTTAGTGCTACTGCCCACTACAGACTGATGTTAGTGTCTACTGCCCACTACAGACTGATGTTAGTGTCTACTGCCCACTGCAGACTGATATTAGTGTCTACTGCCCACTATAGACTGATGTTAGTGTCTACTGCCCACTGCAGACTGATATTAGTGTCTACTGCCCACTGCAGACTGATGTTAGTGCCTACTGCCCACTACAGACTGGGGCAATACTCTATAGCACCTAATGTCTTCTGCCTACTACAGACTGGGGCAATACTCTATAGCACCTAGTGTCTACTGCCCACTACAGTCTGGGGCAATATTCTATAGCACCTAGTGTCTACTGCCCACTACAGACTGGGGCAATACTCTATAGCACCTAGTGTCTACTGCCCACTACAGACTGGGGCAATACTCTATAGCACCTAGTGTCTACTGCCCACTACAGTCTGGGGCAATACTCTATAGCACCTAGTGTCTACTGCCCACTACAGACTGGGGCAATACTTTATAGCACCTAGTGTCTACTGCCCACTGCAGACTGGTGTTAGTGTCTACTGCCCACTGCAGACTGATGTTAGTGTCTACTGCCCACTATAGACTGATGTTAGTGCTACTGCCCACTGCAGACTGATGTTAGTGCCTACTGCCCACTGCAGACTGCAGACTGATGTTAGTGTCTACTGCCCACTGCAGACTGATGTTAGTGCCTCTGCCCACTGCAGACTGATGTTAGTGTCTACTGCCCACTACAGACTGATGTTAGTGTCTACTGCCCACTGTAGACTGATGTTAGTGCTACTGCCCACTACAGACTGATGTTAGTGTCTACTGCCCACTACAGACTGATGTTAGTGCTACTGCCCACTGCAGACTGATGTTAGTGTCTACTGCCCACTATAGACTGATGTTAGTGCTACTGCCCACTGCAGACTGATGTTAGTGTCTACTGCCCACTGCAGACTGATGTTAGTGTCTACTGCCCACTGCAGACTGCTGTTAGTGTCTACTGCCCACTACAGACTGATGTTAGTGCTACTGCCCACTGCAGACTGATGTTAGTGCTACTGCCCACTGCAGACTGATGTTAGTGCCTACTGCCCACTGCAGACTGATGTTAGTGCTACTGCCCACTGCAGACTGCAGACTGATGTTAGTGTCTACTGCCCACTGTAGACTGATGTTAGTGTCTACTGCCCACTACAGACTGATGTTAGTGCTACTGCCCACTACAGACTGATGTTAGTGTCTACTGCCCACTACAGACTGATGTTAGTGTCTACTGCCCACTGTAGACTGATGTTAGTGTCTACTGCCCACTACAGACTGATGTTAGTGTCTACTGCCCACTGCAGACTGATGTTAGTGTCTACTGCCCACTGTAGACTGATGTTAGTGTCTACTGCCCACTACAGACTGATGTTAGTGCTACTGCCCACTACAGACTGATGTTAGTGCTACTGCCCACTACAGACTGATGTTAGTGCTACTGCCCACTACAGACTGATGTTAGTGTCTACTGCCCACTACAGACTGATGTTAGTGTCTACTGCCCACTGCAGACTGTAGACTGATGTTAGTGTCTACTGCCCACTACAGACTGATGTTAGTGCTACTGCCCACTGCAGACTGCTGTTAGTGCTACTGCCCACTACAGACTGATGTTAGTGTCTACTGCCCACTACAGACTGATGTTAGTGTCTACTGCCCACTACAGACTGATGTTAGTGTCTACTGCCCACTACAGACTGATGTTAGTGTCTACTGCCCACTACAGACTGATGTTAGTGTCTACTGCCCACTACAGACTGATGTTAGTGTCTACTGCCCACTGCAGACTGTAGACTGATGTTAGTGCTACTGCCCACTACAGACTGATGTTAGTGCTACTGCCCACTGCAGACTGCTGTTAGTGCTACTGCCCACTACAGACTGATGTTAGTGTATACTGCCCACTACAGACTGATGTTAATGTCTACTGCCCACTACAGACTGATGTTAGTGTCTACTGCCCACTACAGACTGATGTTAGTGCTACTGCCCACTACAGACTGATGTTAGTGTCTACTGCCCACTACAGACTGATGTTAGTGCTACTGCCCACTACAGACTGATGTTAGTGCTACTGCCCACTACAGACTGATGTTAGTGTCTACTGCCCACTACAGACTGATGTTAGTGCTACTGCCCACTACAGACTGATGTTAGTGTCTACTGCCCACTACAGACTGATGTTAGTGCTACTGCCCACTACAGACTGATGTTAGTGCTACTGCCCACTACAGACTGATGTTAGTGCTACTGCCCACTACAGACTGTTGTTAGTGTCTACTGCCCACTACAGACTGATGTTAGTGCTACTGCCCACTACAGACTGATGTTAGTGCTACTGCCCACTACAGACTGATGTTAGTGCTACTGCCCACTACAGACTGATGTTAGTGCTACTGCCCAATGCAGACTGCAGACTGATGTTAGTGCTACTGCCCACTGCAGACTGATGTTAGTGCTACTGCCCACTACAGACTGATGTTAGTATCTACTGCCCACTGCAGACTGATGCTAGTGTCTACTACCCACTACAGACTGTTGTTAGTGTCTACTGCCCAATGCAGACTGCAGACTGATGTTAGTGCTACTGCCCACTACAGACTGATGTTAGTGTCTACTGCCCACTGCAGACTGCAGACTGATGTTAGTGCTACTGCCCACTACAGACTGATGTTAGTGGCTACTGCCCACTGCAGACTGATGCTAGTGTCTACTGCCCACTGCAGACTGCAGACTGATGTTAGTGCTACTGCCCACTACAGACTGATGTTAGTGCTACTGCCCACTACAGACTGATGTTAGTGCTACTGCCCACTACAGACTGATGTTAGTGCTACTGCCCACTACAGACTGATGTTAGTGCTACTGCCCACTACAGACTGATGTTAGTGTCTACTGCCCACTACAGACTGATGTTAGTGCCACTGCCCACTACAGACTGATGTTAGTGCTACTGCCCACTACAGACTGATGTTAGTGTCTACTGCCCACTACAGACTGATGTTAGTGTCTACTGCCCACTGCAGACTGTAGACTGATGTTAGTGTCTACTGCCCACTACAGACTGATGTTAGTGCTACTGCCCACTGCAGACTGCTGTTAGTGCTACTGCCCACTACAGACTGATGTTAGTGTCTACTGCCCACTACAGACTGATGTTAGTGTCTACTGCCCACTACAGACTGATGTTAGTGTCTACTGCCCACTACAGACTGATGTTAGTGTCTACTGCCCACTACAGACTGATGTTAGTGTCTACTGCCCACTACAGACTGATGTTAGTGTCTACTGCCCACTGCAGACTGTAGACTGATGTTAGTGCTACTGCCCACTACAGACTGATGTTAGTGCTACTGCCCACTGCAGACTGCTGTTAGTGCTACTGCCCACTACAGACTGATGTTAGTGTATACTGCCCACTACAGACTGATGTTAATGTCTACTGCCCACTACAGACTGATGTTAGTGTCTACTGCCCACTACAGACTGATGTTAGTGCTACTGCCCACTACAGACTGATGTTAGTGTCTACTGCCCACTACAGACTGATGTTAGTGCTACTGCCCACTACAGACTGATGTTAGTGCTACTGCCCACTACAGACTGATGTTAGTGTCTACTGCCCACTACAGACTGATGTTAGTGCTACTGCCCACTACAGACTGATGTTAGTGTCTACTGCCCACTACAGACTGATGTTAGTGCTACTGCCCACTACAGACTGATGTTAGTGCTACTGCCCACTACAGACTGATGTTAGTGCTACTGCCCACTACAGACTGATGTTAGTGTCTACTGCCCACTACAGACTGATGTTAGTGCTACTGCCCACTACAGACTGATGTTAGTGCTACTGCCCACTACAGACTGATGTTAGTGCTACTGCCCACTACAGACTGATGTTAGTGCTACTGCCCAATGCAGACTGCAGACTGATGTTAGTGCTACTGCCCACTGCAGACTGATGTTAGTGCTACTGTCCACTACAGACTGATGTTAGTATCTACTGCCCACTGCAGACTGATGCTAGTGTCTACTACCCACTACAGACTGTTGTTAGTGTCTACTGCCCAATGCAGACTGCAGACTGATGTTAGTGCTACTGCCCACTACAGACTGATGTTAGTGTCTACTGCCCACTGCAGACTGCAGACTGATGTTAGTGCTACTGCCCACTACAGACTGATGTTAGTGGCTACTGCCCACTGCAGACTGATGCTAGTGTCTACTGCCCACTGCAGACTGCAGACTGATGTTAGTGCTACTGCCCACTACAGACTGATGTTAGTGCTACTGCCCACTACAGACTGATGTTAGTGCTACTGCCCACTACAGACTGATGTTAGTGCTACTGCCCACTACAGACTGATGTTAGTGTCTACTGCCCACTACAGACTGATGTTAGTGCCACTGCCCACTACAGACTGATGTTAGTGCTACTGCCCACTGCAGACTGATGTTAGTGCTACTGCCCACTACAGACTGATGTTAGTGCTACTGCCCACTACAGACTGATGTTAGTGCTACTGCCCACTACAGACTGATGTTAGTGCTACTGCCCACTGTAGACTGATGTTAGTGTTTACTGCCCACTGCAGACTGATGTTAGTGTCTACTGCCCACTGCAGACTGCAGAATAATGTTAGTGCTACTGCCCACTGCAGACTGATGTTAGTGCTACTGCCCACTACAGACTGATGTTAGTGTCTACTGCCCACTACAGACTGATGTTAGTGCCACTGCCCACTACAGACTGATGTTAGTGCTACTGCCCACTACAGACTGATGTTAGTGTCTACTGCCCACTACAGACTGATGTTAGTGTCTACTGCCCACTGCAGACTGTAGACTGATGTTAGTGTCTACTGCCCACTACAGACTGATGTTAGTGCTACTGCCCACTGCAGACTGCTGTTAGTGCTACTGCCCACTACAGACTGATGTTAGTGTCTACTGCCCACTACAGACTGATGTTAGTGTCTACTGCCCACTACAGACTGATGTTAGTGTCTACTGCCCACTACAGACTGATGTTAGTGTCTACTGCCCACTACAGACTGATGTTAGTGTCTACTGCCCACTACAGACTGATGTTAGTGTCTACTGCCCACTGCAGACTGTAGACTGATGTTAGTGCTACTGCCCACTACAGACTGATGTTAGTGCTACTGCCCACTGCAGACTGCTGTTAGTGCTACTGCCCACTACAGACTGATGTTAGTGTATACTGCCCACTACAGACTGATGTTAATGTCTACTGCCCACTACAGACTGATGTTAGTGTCTACTGCCCACTACAGACTGATGTTAGTGCTACTGCCCACTACAGACTGATGTTAGTGTCTACTGCCCACTACAGACTGATGTTAGTGCTACTGCCCACTACAGACTGATGTTAGTGCTACTGCCCACTACAGACTGATGTTAGTGTCTACTGCCCACTACAGACTGATGTTAGTGCTACTGCCCACTACAGACTGATGTTAGTGTCTACTGCCCACTACAGACTGATGTTAGTGCTACTGCCCACTACAGACTGATGTTAGTGCTACTGCCCACTACAGACTGGTGTTAGTGCTACTGCCCACTACAGACTGATGTTAGTGTCTACTGCCCACTACAGACTGATGTTAGTGCTACTGCCCACTACAGACTGATGTTAGTGCTACTGCCCACTACAGACTGATGTTAGTGCTACTGCCCACTACAGACTGATGTTAGTGCTACTGCCCAATGCAGACTGCAGACTGATGTTAGTGCTACTGCCCACTGCAGACTGATGTTAGTGCTACTGTCCACTACAGACTGATGTTAGTATCTACTGCCCACTGCAGACTGATGCTAGTGTCTACTACCCACTACAGACTGTTGTTAGTGTCTACTGCCCAATGCAGACTGCAGACTGATGTTAGTGCTACTGCCCACTACAGACTGATGTTAGTGTCTACTGCCCACTGCAGACTGCAGACTGATGTTAGTGCTACTGCCCACTACAGACTGATGTTAGTGGCTACTGCCCACTGCAGACTGATGCTAGTGTCTACTGCCCACTGCAGACTGCAGACTGATGTTAGTGCTACTGCCCACTACAGACTGATGTTAGTGCTACTGCCCACTACAGACTGATGTTAGTGCTACTGCCCACTACAGACTGATGTTAGTGCTACTGCCCACTACAGACTGATGTTAGTGCTACTGCCCACTACAGACTGATGTTAGTGTCTACTGCCCACTACAGACTGATGTTAGTGCCACTGCCCACTACAGACTGATGTTAGTGCTACTGCCCACTGCAGACTGATGTTAGTGCTACTGCCCACTACAGACTGATGTTAGTGCTACTGCCCACTACAGACTGATGTTAGTGCTACTGCCCACTACAGACTGATGTTAGTGCTACTGCCCACTGTAGACTGATGTTAGTGTTTACTGCCCACTGCAGACTGATGTTAGTGTCTACTGCCCACTGCAGACTGCAGAATAATGTTAGTGCTACTGCCCACTGCAGACTGATGTTAGTGCTACTGCCCACTGCAGACTGATGTTAGTGCTACTGCCCACTACAGACTGATGTAAGTGCTACTGCCAACTGCAGACTGATGTTAGTGCTACTGCCCACTACAGACTGATGTTAGTGTCTACTGCCCACTACAGACTGATGTTAGTGTCTACTGCCCACTACAGACTGATGTTAGTGGCTACTGCCCACTGCAGACTGCAGACTGATGTTACTGTTACTGCCCACTACAGACTGATGTTAGTGCTACTGCCCACTACAGACTGATGTTAGTGTTTACTGCCCACTGCAGACTGATGTTAGTGTCTACTGCCCACTGCAGACTGCAGACTGATGTTAGTGCTACTGCCCACTGTAGACTGATGTTAGTGCTACTGCCCACTGTAGACTGATGTTAGTGTCTACTGCCCACTGCAGACTGATGTTAGTGCTACTGCCCACTGCAGACTGCAGACTGATGTTAGTGCTACTGCCCACTGTAGACTGATGTTAGTGCTACTGCCCACTGCAGACTGATGTTAGTGCTACTGCCCACTACAGACTGATGTTAGTGCTACTGCCCACTACAGAATGATGTTAGTGTCTACTGCCCACTGCAGACTGCAGACTGATGTTAGTGTCTACTGCCCACTGCCCACTACAGACTGATGTTAGTGTCTACTGCCCACTGCAGACTGCTGTTAGTGCTACTGCCCACTGCAGACTGATGTTAGTGCTACTGCCCACTACAGACTGATGTTAGTGTCTACTGCCCACTACAGACTGATGTTAGTGTCTACTGCCCACTACAGACTGATGTTAGTGCTACTGCCCACTGCAGACTGCTGTTAGTGCTACTGCCCACTGCAGACTGATGTTAGTGCTACTGCCCACTACAGACTGATGTTAGTGTCTACTGCCCACTACAGACTGATGTTAGTGCTACTGCCCACTACAGACTGATGTTAGTGCTACTGCCCATTGCCCACTACAGACTGATGTTAGTGCTACTGCCCACTACAGACTGATGTTAGTGTCTACTGCCCACTGCAGACTGATGTTAGTGTCTACTGCCCACTACAGACTGATGTTAGTGTCTACTGCCCACTGCAGACTGATGTTAGTGCTACTGCCCACTACAGACTGATGTTAGTGTCTACTGCCCACTGCAGACTGATGTTAGTGTCTACTGCCCACTACAGACTGATGTTAGTGTCTACTGCCCACTGCAGACTGATGTTAGTGCTACTGCCCACTACAGACTGATGTTAGTATCTACTGCCCACTGCAGACTGATGCTAGTGTCTACTACCCACTACAGACTGTTGTTAGTGTCTACTGCCCAATGCAGACTGCAGACTGATGTTAGTGCTACTGCCCACTACAGACTGATGTTAGTGCTACTGCCCACTGCAGACTGATGTTAGTGCTACTGCCCACTACAGACTGATGTTAGTGCTACTGCCAACTGCAGACTGATGTTAGTGCTACTGCCCACTACAGACTGATGTTAGTGTCTACTGCCCACTACAGACTGATGTTAGTGGCTACTGCCCACTGCAGACTGCAGACTGATGTTAGTGCTACTGCCCACTACAGACTGATGTTAGTGCTACTGCCCACTACAGACTGATGTTAGTGCTACTGCCCACTACAGACTGATGTTAGTGCTACTGCCCACTACAGACTGATGTTAGTGCTACTGCCAACTGCAGACTGATGTTAGTGTCTACTGCCCACTACAGACTGATGTTAGTGTCTACTGCCCACTACAGACTGATGTTAGTGTCTACTGCCCACTACAGACTGATGTTAGTGTCTACTGCCCACTACAGACTGATGTTAGTGTCTACTGCCCACTGCAGACTGCAGACTGATGTTAGTGCCACTGCCCACTACAGACTGATGTTAGTGCTACTGCCCACTACAGACTGATGTTAGTGCTACTGCCAACTGCAGACTGATGTTAGTGTCTACTGCCCACTACAGACTGATGTTAGTGCTACTGCCCACTACAGACTGATGTTAGTGTCTACTGCCCACTACAGACTGATGTTAGTGTCTACTGCCCCTACAGACTGATGTTAGTGCTACTGCCCACTGCAGACTGATGTTAGTGCTACTGCCCACTGCAGACTGATGTTAGTGCCTACTGCCCACTGCAGACTGATGTTAGTGTCTACTGCCCACTATAGACTGATGTTAGTGCTACTGCCCACTGCAGACTGATGTTAGTGCTACTGCCCACTACAGACTGATGTTAGTGCTACTGCCCACTACAGACTGATGTTAGTGCTACTGCCCACTACAGACTGATGTTAGTGCTACTGCCCACTACAGACTGATGTTAGTGCTACTGCCCACTACAGACTGATGTTAGTGCTACTGCCCACTACAGACTGATGTTAGTATCTACTGCCCACTGCAGACTGATGCTAGTGTCTACTACCCACTACAGACTGTTGTTAGTGTCTACTGCCCACTGCAGACTGCAGACTGATGTTAGTGCTACTGCCCACTACAGACTGATGTTAGTGTCTACTGCCCACTGCAGACTGCAGACTGATGTTAGTGCTACTGCCCACTGCAGACTGATGTTAGTGTCTACTGCCCACTACAGACTGATGTTAGTGTCTACTGCCCACTACAGAATGATGTTAGTGCTACTGCCCACTACAGACTGATGTTAGTGGCTACTGCCCACTGCAGACTGATGCTAGTGTCTACTGCCCACTGCAGACTGCAGACTGATGTTACTGTTACTGCCCACTACAGACTGATGTTAGTGCTACTGCCCACTACAGACTGATGTTAGTGTTTACTGCCCACTGCAGACTGATGTTAGTGTCTACTGCCCACTGCAGACTGCAGACTGATGTTAGTGCTACTGCCCACTGTAGACTGATGTTAGTGCTACTGCCCACTGTAGACTGATGTTAGTGTCTACTGCCCACTGCAGACTGATGTTAGTGCTACTGCCCACTGCAGACTGCAGACTGATGTTAGTGCTACTGCCCACTGTAGACTGATGTTAGTGCTACTGCCCACTGCAGACTGATGTTAGTGCTACTGCCCACTACAGACTGATGTTAGTGCTACTGCCCACTACAGAATGATGTTAGTGTCTACTGCCCACTGCAGACTGCAGACTGATGTTAGTGTCTACTGCCCACTGCCCACTACAGACTGATGTTAGTGTCTACTGCCCACTGCAGACTGCTGTTAGTGCTACTGCCCACTGCAGACTGATGTTAGTGCTACTGCCCACTACAGACTGATGTTAGTGTCTACTGCCCACTACAGACTGATGTTAGTGTCTACTGCCCACTACAGACTGATGTTAGTGCTACTGCCCACTGCAGACTGCTGTTAGTGCTACTGCCCACTGCAGACTGATGTTAGTGCTACTGCCCACTACAGACTGATGTTAGTGTCTACTGCCCACTACAGACTGATGTTAGTGCTACTGCCCACTACAGACTGATGTTAGTGCTACTGCCCACTGCCCACTACAGACTGATGTTAGTGCTACTGCCCACTACAGACTGATGTTAGTGTCTACTGCCCACTGCAGACTGATGTTAGTGTCTACTGCCCACTACAGACTGATGTTAGTGTCTACTGCCCACTGCAGACTGATGTTAGTGCTACTGCCCACTACAGACTGATGTTAGTGCTACTGCCCACTACAGACTGATGTTAGTGCTACTGCCCACTACAGACTGATGTTAGTGCTACTGCCCACTACAGACTGATGTTAGTGTCTACTGCCCACTGCAGACTGATGTTAGTGCTACTGCCCACTACAGACTGATGTTAGTGCTACTGCCCACTACAGACTGATGTTAGTGTCTACTGCCCACTGCAGACTGATGTTAGTATCTACTGCCCACTGCAGACTGATGCTAGTGTCTACTACCCACTACAGACTGTTGTTAGTGTCTACTGCCCAATGCAGACTGCAGACTGATGTTAGTGCTACTGCACACTACAGACTGATGTTAGTGTCTACTGCCCACTGCAGACTGCAGACTGATGTTAGTGCTACTGCCCACTACAGACTGATGTTAGTGTCTACTGCCCACTACAGACTGATGTTAGTGCTACTGCCCACTACAGACTGATGTTAGTGCTACTGCCCACTGCAGACTGATGTTAGTGCTACTGCCCACTACAGACTGATGTTAGTGCTACTGCCCACTACAGACTGATGTTAGTGCTACTGCCCACTACAGACTGATGTTAGTGCTACTGCCCACTACAGACTGATGTTAGTGCTACTGCCCACTACAGACTGATGTTAGTGTCTACTGCCCACTGCAGACTGATGTTAGTGCTACTGCCCACTACAGACTGATGTTAGTGCTACTGCCCACTACAGACTGATGTTAGTGTCTACTGCCCACTGCAGACTGATGTTAGTGCTACTGCCCACTACAGACTGATGTTAGTGTCTACTGCCCACTACAGACTGATGTTAGTGTCTACTGCCCACTACAGACTGATGTTAGTATCTTCTGCCCACTGCAGACTGATGTTAGTGTCTACTGCCCACTACAGACTGATGTTAGTGCTACTGCCCACTACAGACTGATGTTAGTGTCTACTGCCCACTACAGACTGATGTTAGTGCTACTGCCCACTACAGAATGATGTTAGTGTCTACTGCCCACTGCAGACTGATGATAGTGCTACTGCCCACTACAGACTGATGTTAGTGTCTACTGCCCACTGCAGACTGATGTTAGTGTCTACTGCCCACTGCAGACTGATGTTAGTGTCTACTGCCCACTACAGACTGATGTTAGTGCTACTGCCCACTACAGACTGATGTTAGTGTCTACTGCCCACTGCAGACTGATGTTAGTGTCTACTGCCCACTACAGACTGATGTTAGTGTCTACTGCCCACTACAGACTGATGTTAGTGCTACTGCCCACTACAGAATGATGTTAGTGCTACTGCCCACTACAGACTGATGTTAGTGTCTACTGCCCACTGCAGACTGCATACTGATGTTAGTGCTACTGCCCACTACAGACTGATGTTAGTGCTACTGCCCACTGCAGACTGATGCTAGTGTCTACTGCCCACTGCAGACTGCAGACTGATGTTAGTGCTACTGCCCACTACAGACTGATGTTAGTGCTACTGCCCACTACAGACTGATGTTAGTGTCTACTGCCCACTGCAGACTGATGTTAGTGTCTACTGCCCACTACAGAATGATGTTAGTGCTACTGCCCACTACAGACTGATGTTAGTGCTACTGCCCACTGCAGACTGATGTTAGTGTCTACTGCCCACTACAGAATGATGTTAGTGCTACTGCCCACTACAGACTGATGTTAGTGCTACTGCCCACTGCAGACTGATGTTAGTGTCTACTGCCCACTACAGACTGATGTTAGTGTCTACTGCCCACTGCAGACTGATGTTAGTGTCTACTGCCCACTGCAGACTGATGTTAGTGTCTACTGCCCACTACAGAATGATGTTAGTGCTACTGCCCACTGCAGACTGATGTTAGTGTTTACTGCCCACTGCAGACTGATGTTAGTGTCTACTGCCCACTGCAGACTGCAGAATAATGTTAGTGCTACTGCCCACTGCAGACTGATGTTAGTGCTACTGCCCACTACAGACTGATGTTAGTGTCTACTGATCACTGCAGACTGATGTTATTGCTACTGCCCACTACAGACTGATGTTAGTGGCTACTGCCCACTACAGACTGATGTTAGTGGCTACTGCCCACTACAGACTGATGTTAGTGTCTACTGCCCACTGCAGACTGCAGACTGATGTTAGTGCCACTGCCCACTACAGACTGATGTTAGAGTCTACTGCCCACTACAGACTGATGTTAGTGCTACTGCCCACTGCAGACTGATGTTAGTGCTACTGCCCACTGCAGACTGATGTTAGTGCTACTGCCCACTACAGACTGATGTTAGTATCTACTGCCCACTGCAGACTGATGCTAGTGTCTACTACCCACTACAGACTGTTGTTAGTGTCTACTGCCCACTGCAGACTGCAGACTGATGTTAGTGCTACTGTCCACTACAGACTGATGTTAGTGTCTACTGCCCACTGCAGACTGCAGACTGATGTTAGTGCTACTGCCCACTACAGACTGATGTTAGTGTCTACTGCCCACTACAGACTGATGTTAGTGTCTACTGCCCACTACAGACTGATGTTAGTGTCTACTGCCCACTGATGTTAGTGCTACTGCCCACTGCAGACTGATGTTAATTAGTGCTAATCCAAAGGGCCAGTTTATTCTCCAGTGCCCTACTCTGAACACTGACCTCACTGGGAGATATGTGGAATCATCACTATGTTGAATCATCTCACATTGCAGATACTAGTGCCACCTCAATGCATCAGGAAGACATGACTCAATGCATCATGACTCAATGCATCAATGCATCAGGAAGACATGACTCCACCTGGCCAAGGAAAACTCCTGTCCATATTAAGACCAACACAATGTTATCACAAATCATCCACGTTCATCATTCTGACCTTGTCCTAAGATTTCCCGGGCTGGGCGGGCCATCGTAGACAGACAGCAGGTCGAAGTCTTCCTCTAGAGCGAAGCCTTGGAACACCAGCTGTATCCTGTTGTGTTCCGCTGCCAGGATCACCCACGTACAGTTGGCATAGTTGGGGTAACCGTATGGGTAGCCAGGGCTCTCTATCGTACCGTTGGGGTTCTGGAGAGTATAACTGCAGTTCTGAGCTGTTGGGGGGGAGATGGGAGGGTGGGGAGGGAGATAGGGGGAAAAGGAGGGAGGGAAGGGGGGATGGATGGAGAGAAGAAGAAGATGTTGTTAGCAAAGTAGACTAAGCAACGTATAGTAAGTAGCATTGAAGAGATATTTGCAGTTGAATTGACAACAAACCGAAACCCTGCCACTGTTTTGGTAAGAAGCTGAGGGATGCGGCTAGAGAAATGTAATCGCTCTGAAAAGCTAGAAAACAGACGGCCGAGCGCATCACTACTGCCTTCCTGAAACCCGAGAGAGTCCTGTCACCCTGAACGGTTTCTCGGTCAGTGCTTTAATCTGTGCTTCTATAGTATACCGTGTTGCATTACAAACAAGTAAGCGTATAAACACAGGTTTACACACACATAAAGAACTGCACACACGAACACACACACGAACACACACACACACACACACACACACACACACACACACACACACACACACACACACACACACACACACACACACACACACACACACACACACACACACACACACACACACACACACACACAAACACACACACACACATACACACACACACACACACACCCACCTGGACACATATAAACACACTGTGACAGTAATTAAATAACTGTTTAACTGATGGTTATGTATAAAGACCATCATGAAAATCAAATCAAATCAAATCAAATGTATTTATATAGCCCTTCTTACATCAGCTGATGTCACAAAGTGCTGTACAGAAACCCAGCCTAAAACCCCAAACAGCAAGCAATGCAGGTGTAGAAGCACGGCGGCTAGGAAAAACTCCCTAGAACGGCCAGAACCTAAGGAAGAAACCTAGAGAGGAACCAGGCTATGAGGGGTGGCCAGTCCTCTTCTGGCTGTGCCGGGTGGAGATTATAACAGAACATGGCCAAGATGTTCAAATTTTCATAGATGACCAGCAGGGTCAAATAATAATAAATAAAATAACTGTAAAAAATGTTTAAATAGGCCTACATTCATTTATATTTATATAAATATATAATAGGCCTATATAAATGAATGTAGGCCTATTTTTTACAGTTACTTAATTTATATATATATATATATATATATATATAGTTTTAACTTTATATTTAGTGGGAGTTTGTTTTGCTGACTCAGTCGATCAAACGTATGTCCTCTTCCCAATTGATAATGTTCTATAAACTATGGGACTTCCGTCAACAAACTGTCTGTTGTCTGGTTTTCTCCTCTTAATGTTGATAACCTCATAGAAGAAACCAGGCTTCTCACACATGTTAAATATAGAAAAGAGCCCAGCTGGACTTATGTCATTTTTCTTCACCTCACAAAGTAAATCAACAACGTCCTTTTAATAAACTTAAATCATTTTTTCATATTTTCAATTTTTTACATCCATTCAAATAATAATAATCGTTCCAGTATTCTCCCCGTCGATAATCAGCGTCGCTGATGAATAGACTACGGACATGTTGAAGGTATTTGTTTCTATTTTATTGTTCATTTCATCTTCATACTATATAATACTATAGTACAGCTGTCCCCTTTATACGTTCCCTGTCAAGTCATTATCGTACGGCGTACTTTCAGAAGGCCTATGGTAGGCTTAGGTTTTTATATACGTTTTAATGGAAGGACAAACATTTGCTCGTGCCTGGTATATGCCGGTGGATTTGATTGACAAGTGTTTTTACAAGGGCGTACGTTTGTGAGTTGATTATCTCTTTCTAGGCCAACGTTTCCTAAAGTAGCCTGTCTGGACTCCATCTCTTTAATAAGAATCAAACGCTCCTGTCGTAATTTAATCGTGTAAAAAAAAAGGCTGTTTTCAGTAGCTTAGACTACGTTATCTCTGTCATTATGGCATCCTCTCTTTGAAGAACAGTGGGAATGATCGCAGTAGAGTATTTTGTCTATGTTGTTGTGAGTGGCTGGAGGAGGGGCTTGGTGTCTGGAGGAGGGGCTTGGTGTCTGGAGGAGGGGCTTGGTGTCTAGGGGGGGGCTTGGTGTCTGGAGGAGGGGATTGGTGTCTAGGGGGGGGCTTGGTGTCTGGAGGAGGGGCTTGGTGTCTAGGGGGGGGGCTTGGTGTCTGGAGGAGGGGATTGGTGTCTAGGGGGGGGGGGCTTGGTGTCTGGAGGAGGGGCTTGGTGTCTAGGGGGGGGGGCTTGGTGTCTGGAGGAGGGGATTGGTGTCTAGGGGGGGGGGCTTGGTGTCTGGAGGAGGGGATTGGTGTCTAGGGGGGGGGCTTGGTGTCTGGAGGAGGGGATTGGTGTCTAGGGGGGGGAGGGCTTGGTGTCTGGAGGAGGGGCTTGGTGTATGGGGGCGGGGATTGGTCTCTAGGGGGGGGGGCTTGGTGGCTGGGGGAGGGGCTTGGTGTCTGGAGGAGGGGATTGGTGTCTAGGGGGGGGGGGCTTGGTGTCTGGAGGAGGGGCTTGGTGTATGGGGGCGGGGATTGGTCTCTAGGGGGGGGGGGGGGCTTGGTGTCAGGAGGAGGGGCTTGGTGTCTGGAGGAGGGGCTTGGTGTCTGGAGGAGGGGCTTGGTGTATGGAGGAGGGGCTTGGTGTATGGAGGAGGGGCTTGGAGAACACAGCTCATAAAGACAAAGAAGACTCATAATAATGTAGAGTTTTATACTAGAATCTAGAGATACGGTCATGTGGAAAATCACACTAAAGAATACATCTGAGCTAATCCATATTTGATATGTTGCCCAGCCCTACATTGGAGTGCTAATCGCTAGCCCTACATTACAGTACATTACACCCAGCCCTACATTACAGTACATTACACCCAGCCCTACATTACAGTACATTACACCCAGCCCTACATTACAGTACATTACACCCAGCCCTACATTACAGTACATTACACCCAGCCCTACATTACAGTACATTACACCCAGCCCTACATTGGAGTGCTAATCGCTAGCCCTACATTACAGAACATTACACCCAGCCCTACATTGGAGTGCTAATCGCTAGCCCTACATTACAGTACATTACACCCAGCCCTACATTGGAGTGCTAATCGCTAGCCCTACATTACAGTACATTACACCCAGCCCTACATTGGAGTGCTAATCGCTAGCCCTACATTACAGTACATTACACCCAGCCCTACATTGGAGTGCTAATCGCTAGCTCTCCATTACAGTACATTACACCCAGCCCTACATTGGAGTGCTAATCGCTAGCCCTACATTACAGTACATTACACCCAGCCCTACATTGGAGTGCTAATCGCTAGCCCTACATTACAGTACATTACACCCAGCCCTACATTGGAGTGCTAATCGCTAGCTCTCCATTACAGTACATTACACCCAGCCCTACATTGGAGTGCTAATCGCTAGCCCTACATTACAGTACATTACACCCAGCCCTACATTGGAGTGCTAATCGCTAGCCCTACATTACAGTACATTACACCCAGCCCTACATTGGAGTGCTAATCGCTAGCCATACATTACAGTACATTACACCCAGCCCTACATTACAGTACATTACACCCAGCCCTACATTGGAGTGCTAATCGCTAGCCCTCCATTACAGTACATTACACCCAGCCCTACATTGGAGTGCTAATCGCTAGCCCTACATTACAGTACATTACACCCAGCCCTACATTACAGTACATTCAACCCAGCCCTACATTGGAGTGCTAATTGCTAGCCCTCCATTACAGTACATTACACCCAGCCCTACATTACAGTACATTACACCCAGCCCTACATTGGAGTGCTAATCGCTAGCCCTCCATTACAGTACATTACACCCAGCCCTACATTGGAGTGCTAATCGCTAGCCCTACATTACAGTACATTACACCCAGCCCTACATTGGAGTGCTAATCGCTAGCCCTACATTACAGTACATTACACCCAGCCCTACATTACAGTACATTTCACCCAGCCGTACATTGGAGTGCTAATCGCTAGCCCTACATTACAGTACATTACACCCAGCCCTACATTACAGTACATGCCACCCAGCCCTACATTGGAGTGCTAATCGCTAGCCCTACATTACAGTACATTACACCCAGCCCTACATTACAGTACATTACACCCAGCCCTACATTGGAGTGCTAATCACTAGCCCTCCATTACAGTACATTACACCCAGCCCTACATTGGAGTGCTAATCGCTAGCCCTCCATTACAGTACATTACACCCAGCCCTACATTGGAGTGCTAATCGCTAGCCCTACATTACAGTACATTACACCCAGCCCTACATTGGAGTGCTAATCGCTAGCCCTCCCACTTCTCCACTCTTCTATCGACACACTACATCTATTTTTACAACCTCACTGACACTCTCTCTCCATTAACCATCAATAGAGAGAGAAAGAGAGAGAGAGAAAGAGAGAGAGAGAGAGAGAGAGAGAGAGAGAGAGAGAGAGAGAGAGAGAGAGAGAGAGAGAGAATAAGTGAAAAGGAGATGAGGTCATTTTAATAACACTTCACCATCGCTGGCGGGCAACACACACACACACACACACACACACACACACACACACACACACACACACAGTCCACCCACTCAAGGCTGCATTAATTTTCCTCCGCTGTTGCATATTTGTCTATGGCCACTAGTAAAATATTGCCGTCAATATGAAATGTGGTCTCATATGCCTCAGTTGGTAGAGCATGTTGCCACGCCAGGATTGTGGGTTCAAATCCCGGGGTCACCCGTACGTAAAATGTATGCTAGGACGTCTGCAAGTCGCTTTGGATAAAAGTGCCTGCTAAATGGCATATACAGTACCAGTCAAAAGTATGGACAAACTGACACATTCAAGGGTTTTATTTACTTTCTACATTGTAGAATAATAGTGAAGACATTAAAAACTATGAAATAACACATATGGAATCATGTAGTAACCAACGAAGTATTGTAAAAAAAAATCCATATGTATTTATTCCTCTGTTCCCCACCATGTCTTTGTGTAGGATTGTTTGTGTTTCGTGTATTCTGATATTGTGGATATTGTTACGGGCATTACTTTATTTTTCGTCTATGTTCCGTGTTTTGGGCACATTTATTGTTATGAGTCCTATATCAACATAACCTGAAACTCCAAAACCGCCATAAAAAAGCCAGACTACGGTTTGCAACTGCACATGGGGACAAATATCGAACTTTTTGGAGAAATGTCCTCTGGTCTGATGAAACAAAAATAGAACTGTTTGGCCATAATGACCATCGTTATGGCAGGATTTTAAAGCTTGGTTGCAAATGGTTCTTCCAAATGGACAATGTCCCCAAGCAAAGTTAAACTTCTGACCCACTGGGAATACGATGAAATAAATAACAGCTGAAATAAATCACATCTACTATTATTCTGACATTTCACATTCTTAAAATAAAGTGGTGATCCTACCTGACCTAAGACAGGGAATTTTTAAAAGGATTAAATGTCAGGAATTGTAAAAACCTGAGTTTAAATGTTTTTGGCTAAGTGGATGTGTAAGTGTAAGTAAGGTGTATGTAAATGTCTGACTTCAACTGTATCTCTCCCTGTCTCTATCTCTATCTCTATCTATCTCTATCTATCTCTATCTCTCTATCTCTATCTCTATCTCAATCTCTATCTATATCTCTATCTCCATCTCTATCTCTATATCTCTATATCTCTATATCTCTATCTCTATCTATATATATCTCTATATCTCTATCTCTATCTCTGTCTCTATCTCTCTATCTCTATCTCTGTCTCTATCAATTCAATTCAATTCAAGGGGCTTTATTGGCATGGGAAACATGTGTTAACATTGCCAAAGCAAGTGAGGTAGATAATACACAAAAGTGAAATAAACAATACAAATTAACAGTAAACATTACACATACAGAAGTTTCAAAACAAGAAAGACATTACAAATGTCATATTATATATATACAGTGTTGTAACAATGTACAAATGGTTAAAGCACACAAGTTAAAATAAATAAGCATAAATATGGGTTGTATTTACAATGGTGTTTGTTCTTCACTGGTTGCCCTTTTCTTGTGGCAACAGGTCACAAATCTTGCTGCTGTGATGGCACACTGTGGAATTTCACCCAGTAGATATGGGAGTTTATCAAAATTGGATTTGTTTTCAAATTCTTTGTGGATCTGTGTAATCTGAGGGAAATATGTCTCTCTAATATGGTCATACATTGGGCAGGAGGTTAGGAAGTGCAGCTCAGTTTCCACCTCATTTTGTGGGCAGTGAGCACATAGCCTGTCTTCTCTTGAGAGCCATGTCTGCCTACGGCGGCCTTTCTCAATAGCAAGGCTATGCTCACTGAGTCTGTACATAGTCAAAGCTTTCCTTAAGTTTGGGTCAGTCACAGTGGTCAGGTATTCTGCCACTGTGTACTCTCTGTTTAGGGCCAAATAGCATTCTAGTTTGCTCTGTTTTTTTGTTAATTCTTTCCAATGTGTCAAGTAATTATCTTTTTGTTTTCTCATGATTTGGTTGGGTCTAATTGTGCTGTTGTCCTGGGGCTCTGTGGGGTGTGTTTGTGTTTGTGAACAGAGCCCTAGGACCAGCTTGCTTAGGGGACTCTTCTCCAGGTTCATCTCTCTGTAGGTGATGGCTTTGTTATGGAAGGTTTGGGAATCGCTTCCTTTTAGGTGGTTGTAGAATTTAACGGCTCTTTTCTGGATTTTGATAATTAGTGGGTATCGGCATAATTCTGCTCTGCATGCATTATTTGGTGTTCTACGTTGTACACGGAGGATATTTTTGCAGAATTCTGCATGCAGAGTCTCAATTTGGTGTTTGTCCCATTTTGTGAAATCTTGGTTGGTGAGCGGACCCCAGACCTCACAACCATAAAGGGCAATGGGCTCTATGACTGATTCAAGTATTTTTAGCCAGATCCTAATTGGTATGTTGAAATTTATGTTCCTTTTGATGGCATAGAATGCCCTTCTTGCCTTGTCTCTCAGATCGTTCACAGCTCTGTGGAAGCTACCTGTGGTGCTGATGTTTAGGCCGAGGTATGTATAGTTTTTTGTGTGCTCTAGGGCAACGGTGTCTAGATGGAATTTGTGTTCCTGGCGACTGGACCTTTTTTGGAACACCATTATTTTGGTCTTACTGAGATTTACTGTCAGGGCCCAGGTCTGACAGAATCTGTGCAGAAGATCTAGGTGCTGTTGTAGGCCCTCCTTGGTTGGTGACAGAAGCACCAGATCATCAGCAAACAGTAGACATTTGACTTCGGATTCTAGTAGGGTGAGACCGGGTGCTGCAGACTGTTCTAATGCTCGCGCCAATTCATTGATATATATGTTGAAGAGGGTGGGGCTTAAGCTGCATCCCTGTCTCACCCCACGACCCTGTGAGAAGAAATGTGTGTGTCTTTTGCCAATTTTAACCGCACACTTGTTGTTTGTGTACATGGATTTTATAATGTCGTATGTTTTACCCCCAACACCACTTCCCATCAATTTGTATAGCAGACCCTCATGCCAAATTGAGTCGAAGGCTTTTTTGAAATCAACAAAGCATGAGAAGACTTTGCCTTTGTTTTGGTTTGTTTGGTTGTCAATTAGGGTGTGTAGGGTGAATACATGGTCTGTTGTACGGTAATTTGGTAAAAAGCCAATTTGACATTTGCTCAGTACATTGTTTTCATTGAGGAAATGTACGAGTCTGCTGTTAATGATAATGCAGAGTATTTTCCCAAGGTTACTGTTGACGCATATTCCACGGTAGTTATTGGGGTCAAATTTGTCTCCACTTTTGTGGATTGGGGTGATCAGTCCTTGGTTCCAAATATTGGGGAAGATGCCAGAGCTAAGGACGATGTTAAAGAGTTTTAATATAGCCAATTGGAATTTGTTGTCTGTATATTTGATCATTTCATTAAGGATACCATCAACACCACAGGCCTTTTTGGGTTGGAGGGTTTTTATTTTGTCCTGTAACTCATTCAAGGTAATTGGAGAATCTAGTGGGTTCTGGTAGTCTTTAATAGTTGATTCTAGGATTTGTATTTGATCATGTATATGTTTTTGCTCTTTATTCTTTGTTATAGAGCCAAAAAGATTGGAGAAGTGGTTTACCCATACATCTCCATTTTGGATAGATAATTCTTCGTGTTGTTGTTTGTTTAGTGTTTTCCAATTTTCCCAGAATTGGTTCGAGTCTATGGATTCTTCAATTACATTGAGCTGATTTCTGACGTGCTGTTCCTTCTTTTTCCGTAGTGTATTTCTGTATTGTTTTAGTGATTCACCATAGTGAAGGCGTAGACTCAGGTTTTCCGGGTCTCTATGTTTTTGGTTGGACAGGTTTCTCAATTTATTTCTTAGATTTTTGCATTCTTTATCAAACCATTTGTCATTGTTGTTCATTTTCTTCGGTTTTCTATTTGAGATTTTTAGATTTGATAGGGAAGCTGAGAGGTCAAAAATACTGTTAAGATTTTCTACTGCCAAGTTTACACCTTCACTATTGCAGTGGAACGTTTTACCCAGGAAGTTGTCTAAAAGGGATTGAATTTGCTGTTGCCTAATTGTTTTTTGGTAGGTTTCCAAACTGCATTCCTTCCATCTATAGCATTTCTTAATGTTACTCAGTTCCTTTGGCTTTGATGCCTCATGATTGAGTATTGCTCTGTTCAAGTAGACTGTGATTTTGCTGTGGTCTGATAGGGGTGTCAGTGGGCTGACTGTGAACGCTCTGAGAGACTCTGGGTTGAGGTCAGTGATAAAGTAGTCTACAGTGCTACTGCCAAGAGATGAGCTATAGGTGT
Organism: Salvelinus alpinus; assembly: GCF_045679555.1. Classification (NCBI taxonomy): domain Eukaryota; kingdom Metazoa; phylum Chordata; class Actinopteri; order Salmoniformes; family Salmonidae; genus Salvelinus; species Salvelinus alpinus. The sequence goes on along the minus strand of NC_092111.1, from coordinate 43,564,683 downwards.
ACCTACCATAGGAGTCCCCTCGAAGCCTACCATTGACTATGTACATACCCAGCGTGCGACAGAGCTGCAGGAGTTGTGACCCGTTTTTGTTGGTTATGTTGTCATAGTTGTGCCTAGGTGGGCATATGGGGGAGGGAATGCTGTCACCTCCAGGTAGGTGTTTGTCCCCCTGTGTGCTGAGGGTGTCAGGTTCCTGTCCAGTTCTGGCATTTAGGTCGCCACAGACTAATACATGTCCCTGGGCCTGGAAATGATTGATTTCCCCCTCCAGGATGGAGAAGCTGTCTTCATTAAAGTATGGGGATTCTAGTGGGGGGATATAGGTAGCACACAGGAGGACATTTTTCTCTGTTAAGATAATTTCCTTTTGAATTTCTAGCCAAATGTAAAATGTTCCTGTTTTGATTAATTTAATGGAGTGAGTTAGGTCTGCTCTATACCAAATTAGCATTCCCCCTGAGTCCCTTCCCTGTTTCACACCTGGTAGTTTGGTGGATGGGACTACCAGCTCTCTGTAACCTAGAGGGCAACCAGTGGGTCCGTCTCCTCTATACCATGTTTCTTGCAGGATGACAATGTCTGCATTACCGATTTCTTTGGTGAAGTCCGGGTTCCTGCTCTTTAGGCCAAAGGCAGATGACCTCAGACCTTGGATATTCCAGGATGATATAGTGAAGGCTTTTTGTTCCATAAAGTGTCCAATGTTGTTGGTCGGGGTTTGGCCTCAGGCCAGTAAGTGTGAGCAGAGCCTGCTGAGCATCTGGTACATGCCGTTGGCTTGGGCGAGTGTAAGAGTGGGGGTTGGGCCTGTTTGCCCGCTCACTACCTGGGCGTATGTGTGACTTCCATGTTGATGCCCTCTTTGCGGGGGTGGGGTGCATGGGGTGGGCAGGAGTGGCATGGGTCTGATCTGAGGGGGCCTAAATTGGGTGTGGGCATGGTTGATGTGGGGGGGGTGTGTAGGTCCAGGGGGGGGTCCTGGAGGTCTTGGAGGGTGTCTCGCTGGTCTGGGTGGGGTGTCTATTGATCTGTTGCTCCTGTGTGAAGTGTTGGGGCTTCGTTTGAGAGCGATGTCCTTTAGAGTCCGGGCAAAGGTGGGCACTGCTGCCTTGTAGAGGTGGACCTGGTCATAGAGGCTGTTCAAGTCCAGGGTGGAGTGGTGGGCCAGAAAAACATTTGGTTTTGAGGCACAGTCACGGGAAATGCTTGCGTTTACCCGCTGTATTGTAGCAGGGTGGAAGTCTTTTCGTGGTAGCAGGGTGGAGATGACCACTTGTGCGTTGGGGAAAGTAGAAGAAGCTTTTTCAATCACTCCCTTCAGTGCTGTGGCCACCCTTTCCTGCTGTGCTCTCAGGTCGTTTGTGCCTGTGTGTATTATTATGTGGCTAGGTGAGCCTAGTTTGTCCTCAGACAGAAGGTCTAGGGCGCGCTGGGTGTTTGGACACCAGAGTTTAGACACACTGTGTTTGGGAAAAAGTTTTTTTTCTTCTATATATTTCCCATTTGAGTCCATAAGAAGGACAATCTGTGTCTTGTGTTTGTCCTCAGTGGGTGTGGGGGGGTTGTCAGGAGGGCTATCAGGGTGGCTGACAGGGGGGGTGCTCAGAGGGGGTGAGAGCTGCTGGGCTTGGGGTTTTTCTTTTGTCTGTTCTGTTGTGATGTCGTTTCTATGGTCAGGGTCTGGTGTGGACTGTTCTGCTGTGGTGTCGAGACTTTTGTCGGGTGCTGAGGTGGACTGTTCTGCTGGCGTCTCTGTGGGGATGGCCACCTCCCTAGTGGGTTGTTCTCTGTCACATGCCATCCCCCTCAACCTCTCCTCCAGCAGTCTGATCCTCTCCTCCATCCCCTTCTCCCTCTCCTCCTGTAGTCTGATCCTCTCCTCCATCCCCTTCTCCCTCTCCTCCTGTAGTCTGATCCTCTCCTCCATCCCCCTCTCCCTCTCCTCCTGTAGTCTGATCCTCTCCTCTAGTGCTCTGTTCTTCTCCTGCTCCTGCTCTTTCTCCTGTTGATGTTGTCTCACCACTGTCCATAGTGCAGATATGTCTTTCTCCACCTCCAGCTCTCCAGGTCTGGTTAAGGGGGTGTTGTTGTGCTGGACTGTTGTCTGGGTCTGTGCTGACTGGAGTGTGATCACCTGCTGTTCCAGCTCCACCTGCCTTACCTCCAGCTGGGTGAATTTATCCTTCATTTCAATGAGGGAGAAGTACTCTGTACTGGGAGGTTGACTGTCTGCTGAGGGTTGCTCGTCTGTGGGGTTATATGGTGAAGAGGTTTGGTCTGACCCACTTGGGGTGGGGGTATCTTTATCAAGGGAGAGCTTCTCCTGCTGGGCTAATTCTTTGATTAGGTGAAAGTCCAGCTGAAACTGTTTGTGGTTGCCCTGTACCAATACTGTTCCAGACTTATAGAGATTTATATTAGCTGACTCCTCGTCCTCATTGTCAAGAATCCTGAGTTTCCACCCCTCGTTAACCCCCCCTCTCTTAACAGAGGGGTAGTGTGCTAATATAGCACTGTGCCATGCCAGGGGATGGTTTGTGTGGAAGATAAGGTTGCTGATGTTCCCATTTTTGTAATAGTCAGCAAAAAGTGTCTCTTGATTTTCCATAAGGAGCTTCATTTTGTGATCTTTTCTTGTCTTGTCATTTTTTACATGCACAGGGTACTGTATTTTAATTACCTCTGAACAGCAGGAGGGAGCTTCTAAGGCCTCTCCATTTGGTTGGGGTAGACTATTCGACTCTCCTGCCATTGTTGGGCTAATGGGCTTTGACACCTCTCACTTGACACTTAAGTGCTAGTTGAAGCTGTATCAAGCTTGGCAGAATTATATTACTATTCAGTCCTTATAAAGTAGTGTCATGTATTTTTCTTCTTGGCTTTTGGAAATCAAATATAGTTTCAGACTAAACATTACTCACTCAGTTCCAGGTTGGGTGGTGTTCTCAGGTTTCTGTTGTTTTCCAGAGGATTTGCTGAATATAATAATTAATCCTTGGTAGATGTGAACCTTCCAGGTGATTCCGTAAATCCGTCCAAAATCAGGTTGTAGGTTTTGAGTTTTGATTTGAAGTGAAGGTTATGTTGTAGAGGGTAGCATCCTGTATGGGTTCCTGACAAAAAATCCAAGTTTATCTAACTCTAAATGTATCTTTTTTAAAGAAAATGCTGAAAAATGCAGGAGCTCATCTGATCGTGACCCACCTCTCTCTCTCTCTCTCTCTATCTCTATTTATCTCTATACCTCTATCTCTATCTCTGTCTCTATCTATGTCTCTCTCTCTGTCTCTATCGCTGTCTCTATATCTATATCTCTATCTCTCTCCCTGTCTCTATATCTTTATCTCTATCTCTCTCCCTGTCTCTATCTCTCTAGCTCTATCTCTATCTATCTCTATACCTCTATCTCTATCTCTGTCTCTATCTCTGTCTCTATCTCTATATCTATCTCTCTCCCTGTCTCTATCTCTATATCTCTATCTCTATCTCCATCTATATCTCTCTCCCTGTCTCTATCTCTGTCTCTATCTCTCCCTCTATCTCCATCTATGTCTCTCTCCCTGTCTCTATCTCTGTCTCTATCTTTATATCTCTATCTCTATCTCCATCTCTCTATCTCTTCAGATACACACCAAGGTTAATGTCAAATTTTATTTGCACGGAGAGTAGTCAATTCCCACGCAGCCTGGAAATGTCAGTCAATGGTCGTCATGGTGACGAATCAACAGAGGGAAGAAGACAATGAAATAAGTCGGGGTAGAACCTGAGGGACAGTGACATCCTGCTCCCCGTATTCACTATTTTGCTTAAAGCTAGAATCCGAAGTTGCTACCTCCATACTGTTAAATGACTAATGAGCTTCGTTCAACTGTTTAAGCCCTGAATCCTGAACCCGAATAGAAACTTGTTTAACTCCCATGTTTGGAAACAAAAGCAAATGTAAACAAACACTGTATAGCCTCAAAACATGGTTAAAATTATACATCTGATATCATGGATGGTCAGTCCTTTTATCCATAGCTCTGTCTATGAATTTGAGACTGGTTACATTTCTCCAGGGGAGGAATGGAGGGGAGGGGAGGGGAGGGGAGGAGGGGAGATGCGGGAAGGAGTGGGGAGGGGAAAGGGGATTGGAGGCGGGGAGGGGAGGAGAGGAGAGAAGGGGTGAAAGACATGGCATGGTTGTCACCTGCTTTTTTGGATTAAAAGCGATGCAGAGGGAGTGTATTCATCATGACAGTTTTGTTGACTCCTCAGGGAGATTCAGTCTGACAGAAATAACACACACTTTTAGTCTTTCTTTTACTTGAAGTGCATACTTTACCCCTGCATATAGACCCTAATGAGTGCACACCTCAAACCCGAAATACTTCAATTCAGGTTTGTTCTGCTAAAGTGAAGCCAACTCCATTCCAAATGTGTTTGTGTGGAATCATTTCAAAAAGTCACAGAGCCTCTCACAAAACTTACACAGCCACATTAAAGAAAACCCTCTCACCTACATCACACAGCAGAGAGGGGAGGAGAAGAGAAGGGAAGGGAGGGGTGGAGAGGAGAGGAGAGGAGACTAGGGAGGGTGGAGAGGAGAGTAGGTTGAGGAGGAGAGGAGAGGGGTGGAGAGGAGAGGAGAGGGGTGAAGAGGGTGGAGAGGAGAGGGGTGGAGAGGAGAGGAGTGGAGAGGGGGGAGAGGAGAGGAGAGGGGTGGAGAGGAGAGGAGAGGGGTGGAGGGGAGAGGGGTGGAGAGGAGAGGAGAGGGGTGGAGAGGAGAGGAGAGGGGTGGAAAGGAGAGGAGAGGAGAGGAGAGGAGAGGAGAGGAGAGGAGAGGAGAGGAGAGGAGAGGAGAGGAGAGGAGAGGGGAGGGGTGGAGAGGAGTGGAGAGGGATGGAGAGGAGAGGAGAGGAGAGGAGAGGAGAGGAGAGGAGAGGAGAGGAGAGGAGAGGAGAGGAGAGGAGAGGGGTGGAGAGGAGTGGAGAGGGTGGAGAGGAGAGTGGTGGAGAAGAGAGGAGAGTGGTGGAGAGGAGAGGGGTGGAGAGGAGAGGAGAGGAGAGGGGTGGAGAGGTTTGAAGAGGGTGGAGAGGAGAGGGGTGGAGAGGAGATGGGTGGAGAGGAGAGGAGAGGAGAGGGGTGGAGAGGGGTGAAGAGGGTGGAGAGGAGAGGGGTGGAGAGGGGTGAAGAGGGTGGAGAGGAGAGGGGTGGAGAGGAGAGGGGTGGAGAGGAGTGGAGAGGAGAGGAGAGGAGAGGAGAGGAGAGGAGAGGAGAGGAGAGGAGAGGAGAGGAGAGGAGAGGAGAGGAGAGGAGAGGAGAGGAGAGGAGAGGAGAGGGGTGGAGAGGAGAGGAGTGGAGAGGGTGGAGAGGAGAGTGGTGGAGAAGAGAGGAGAGTGGTGGAGAGGAGAGGGGTGGAGAGGAGAGGAGAGGAGAGGGGTGGAGAGGTTTGAAGAGGGTGGAGAGGAGAGGGGTGGAGAGGTGAGGAGAGGAGAGGGGTGGAGAGGGGTGAAGAGGGTGGAGAGGAGAGGGGTGGAGAGGGGTGAAGAGGGTGGAGAGGAGAGGGGTGGAGAGGAGAGGGGTGGAGAGGAGTGGAGAGGGGTGGAGAGGAGAGGAGTGGAGAAGAGAGGGGAGGGTGGAGAGGAGATGGGTGGAGAGGAGAGGGGTGGAGAGGAGTGGAGAGGGGTGGAGAGGAGAGGAGAGGGGTGGAGAGGGGTGAAGAGGGTGGAGAGGAGAGGGGTGGAGAGGAGAGGGGTGGAGAGGAGTGGAGAGGGGTGGAGAGGAGAGGAGTGGAGAGGGGTGGAGAGGAGCGGGGTGGAGAGGAGAGGGGTGGAGAGGAGTGGAGAGGGGTGGAGAGGAGAGGAGTGGAGAGGGGTGGAGAGGAGAGGAGTGGAGAGGAGAGGAGAGGAGTGGAGAGGGGTGGAGAGGAGAGGGGTGGAGAGGAGTGGAGAGGGGTGGAGAGGAAGGGAGTGGAGAGGGGTGGAGAGGAGAGGAGAGGAGTGGAGAGGGGTGGAGAGGAGAGGAGTGGAGATGGTGGAGAGGAGAGGAGAGGAGAGGAGAGGAGAGGAGAGGACAGGAGAGGAGAGGAGAGGAGAGGAGAGGAGAGGAGAGGAGAGGAGAGGAGAGGAGAGGAGAGGAGAGGAGAGGAGAGGAGAGGAGAGGAGAGGGGTGGAGAGGAGAGGAGAGGAGAGGGGTGGAGAGGGGTGAAGAGGGTGGAGAGGGGTGAAGAGGGTGGAGAGGAGAGGAGAGGGGTGGAGAGGAGAGGAGTGGAGAGGGGTGAAGAAGGAGGGGAGGAGAGGAGGGGTGGGGATGAGAGGAGAGAAGGGGTGAAAGACAGGGCATGGTTGTCACCTGCTTTTTTGGAGGATTAAAAGCGATGCAGAGGGAGTGTATTCATCCTGCCAGTTTTGTTGACTCCTCAGGGAGATTCAGTCTGACAGAAATAACACACACTTTTAGTCTTTCTTTTACTTGAAGTGCATACTTTACCCCTGCATATAGACCCTAATGAGTGCACACTTCAAACCGAAAAACTTCAATTCATGTTTGTTCTGCTAAAGTGAAGCCAACTCCATTCCAAATGTGTTTGTGTGGAATCATTTCAAAAGGTCACAGAGCCTCTAACAAAACGACTAAGATGGGAAATACATAAAGTGCATTGAAAAGCCTCTCATGTACACTACCGTTCAAAAGTTTGGGGTCACATAGAAATGTCCCTGTTTTTGAATGAGAAGCACATTTTTTGTCCATTAAAATAACATCCAATTGATCATAAATACAGTGTAGACATGGTTAATGTTGTAAATGACTATTGTAGTTGGAAACGGCAGATTTGTTATGGAATATCTACATAAGAGTACGGAGGCCAATTTTCAGCATTCATCACTCCTGTATTCCAATGGCACGTTGTGTTAGCTAATCCAAGTTTATCATTTTAAAAGGCTAATTGATCATTAGAAAACCCTTTTGCAATTATGTTAGCACAGCTGAAAACTGTTGTGCTGAATATTAAAGAAGCAAACCAACTGGCCTTCTTTAGACTAGTTGAGTATCTGGAGCATCAGCATTTGTGGGTTCGATTACAGGCTCAAAATGGCCAGAAACAAAGATGCGAGAAATTGCCAAAAAACTGAAGATCGCGTACAACGCTGTGTACTGCTACCTTCACAGAACAGAGCAAACTGTCTCTAACCAGAATAGAATGAGGAGTGGGAGGCCCCGGTGCACAACTGAGCAAGAGGACAAGTACATTAGAGTGTACTTGTCCTCCACTGGCAGCTTTATTAAATAGTACCCGCAAAACATCAGTCTCAACGTCAACAGTGAAGAGGCGACTTCAGGATGCTGGCCTTCTAGGCAGAGTTCCAAAGAAAAAGCCATATCTCAGACTGGCCAATAAAAATAAAAGATGAATATGGGTGAAAGAAGACAGACACTGGACAGAGGAAGTCTGTATACCACCCCTACCTTGTCAAAACACAACTCTGCCCTATGCCTCTACTCTCCCAGGATCAACTGTAGACAGCTACAATACTATAGAGGTCATCTGACTTCTTCTTGAAGTTGAAATGGGGGAAAAAAGGGTTAAGGTTAAGGTTAGGTAAGGGTAAAGGTTAAGGTTAAGGTTAGGGTTAGGGTAAGGGTAAGGGTAAGGGTAAGGGTAAGGGTAAAGGTTAGGGTTAGGGTAAGGGTAAGGGTAAGGGTTAAGGTTAGGGTTAGGGTTAGGGTAAGGGTAAGGGTAAGGGTAAAGGTTAAGGTTAAGGTTAAGGTTAGGTAAGGGTAAAGGTTAAGGTTAAGGTTAGGGTTAGGTAAGGGTAAAGGTTAAGGTTAGGGTTAGGGTAAAGGTTAAGGTTAAGGTTAGGTAAGGGTAAAGGTTAAGGTTAGGGTTAGGTAAGGGTAAAGGTTAAGGTTAGGGTTAGGGTTAGGGTATGGGTTAAGGTTAAGGTTAGGTAAGGGTAAAGGTTAAGGTTAGGGTTAGGTAAGGGTAAAGGTTAAGGTTAGTGTTAGTGTTAGTGTTAGGTTAGGTTAGGGTAAGGGTAAAGGTAAAGGTAAAGGTTAAGGTTAAGGTTAAGGTTAGGTAAGGGTAAAGGTTAAGGTTAGGGTTAGGTAAGGGTAAAGGTTAAGGTTAAGGTAAGGGTAAAGGTAAAGGTTAAGGTTAAGGTTGAGGTTAGGTAAGGGTAAAGGTTAGGGTTAGAGTTAGGTAAGGGTAAAGGTTAGTGTTAGGTAAGGGTAAGGGTAAAGGTAAAGGTTAGGGTTTAGGTTAGGTAAGGGTAAAGGTTAGGGTTTAGGTTAGGTAAGGGTAAAGGTTAAGGTTAGGGTTAGGTAAGGGTAAAGGTTAAGGTTAGAGTTAGGTAAGGGTAAAGGTTAAGGTTAGAGTTAGGTAAGGGTAAAGGTTAGGGTTAGGTAAGGGTAAAGGTTAGGGTTTAGGGTAGTGAATTCCCAAGGATTCCGGATACCACTAACCGTTGGTAATGTCTTGACTTGTGTGGTACGGTTGGACACACACACACACACACACACACACACACACACACACACACACACACACACACACACACACACACACACACACACACACACACACACACACACACACACACACACAGAGGTAACTGGGATCCCGGGACCACTCTTCACATTTCCGTAAGAAGGTAAATGACATGAAGCAGGAAATGACAACATTTTCCCCAATGTTGCACTAATGCAAATTTCACAGCAGCAGCAGATTGTCAAAGACTAAAACAGCATATTATCCAACCAGGTTGTCATGGAAGCCTTCAGCCTAGCATATTTACTTCACACAAGGTCATAAATTCAATACATAACTGACACTGCCGGACTTTACACGAGACCCAAATGCTGTATAGACTTCTCATTAGAACTGAAATGTCGATCCGGACCGACCGGTGGGCTGAAGCCCAGGCTTGGTCTGAAATTAAATGAACACAGAAATTAAATGAGCCTGAACCCGAAGGAAAAAAAAGGCAGATTTCTAGAAAAGAGCAGGATATATTGATTTAAACGTTGAGAACAACGCCGCGGAGGGAGGAGATGAGGGAACAGCCATAGAGAGGAAAACTCACCTCGATCACCTGACTGATGAACGTATTAGAATAAAGTAATGCAGTTGAAGGCATGTATCAAATTCTTGCTGGATTTCCCAAAGTCACATACAACCGTTACACTAATTTAAAGCACTAGTCGTGCGATGATCACCTAAATGATCATTTCAGCACAGTTTTGATTGGGACATCGCCATCACGATGCTTTGAGACAAGGGTTAGGGTCAATCCATGCCAGATCCTTGTTTTCACTGTATCTCCAATCACTGCAAAAAAATAAAAGCTGCAGATTAGGAGCAGCTGATTGGTGTCTGTCTATCTGTGTATCTTCTACTTGCATTGAGCCAAGTTTGTGTCACTCAGTCAGAATGCGGATCAGCGTTTCATTTTTTTCCCCCCGGCCCCTCGTCTTGTCCCACTTGTTAGATATTACGCACATTGACAGCTTGATAGCAAACGTCCTCGCCGTGTGATTTATCAGCGATCAGACTGAGAACATGTGAGGAAAAGTGATCTGGTGAAATTATGAAGCGAGTGGACGGATAATTACAGCTTCACTCTGTCAAACCAGAACATCAGTTTCAACGTACAGCCAGCCCTTACAGCCAGCCCTTACAGCCAGCCCTTACAGCCCTTCTCTTTACAGATAGGCAAACTAGCCAGTTGAGTTATTTAGAACAAACATGACTGACTCAAAGAGGATACAGTATGGTTTAGAAACTCTGTGACTGACTAACACATGAGAAGCCTGCTTGCTAACACCCAAAAATATATTTTTTCCGGTAATTTAAATAAAATAATCGTCATCCTATCCAGAAACCCGGACGACGCACCGCCTTCCCAATCACGGCCGGTTAGTGATACAGCCTTGAATCAAACCAGGGTCTGTAGTGACGCCTCTAGCACTGAGATGCAGTGCCTTAGACCGCTGCGCCACTCAAAGGTGGTCCCTGTTAAGACACATTGATATTTAAACAATTTCCACTCTTCATCTCCCTGTTATAAATGAGCTGATCTGCTATCTCTATAACCATCAACTCGGTAATACCAAATAGGAAATATTATGTAATTCGTTGGAGGTTATCTAGCTAGCTTAGCAACTTTGATTATTTGAATTTTGTTTGACTGCCCGTTACAAAGTTTGATTCGACATGCTATGGCCAACTTGGGCTGCACTCTGAGTGGGCTCTTTGCGTCCTGAGCGTGCTCTGTGTTGACATAGTCTACTTCTGAAGTGCGCTGGATTAATTGAGGAACGCTCTGAATTTATGAACAGCCATTTTCGCAATTCACAACAATGTAATTGCCGATCAAAAGATACTCTAACGTTACTAAATATCTGCTGTGGAATCTTTACATAGTGACGCAGCCAAGACAGCAATGTGGCACAGCGACAATCTTATTTTGGGAGAATCCTGGCATAGTGACCATATCTTGGTTTTTAAAACACTTTAAATGAGCACTTACAATGTTTGCGTTATTTCCCGGGACTCTCAGGATGAACATGAATTATTCCCAGTATTGAGACTTGGTAGATTTTCGGGAAGTATTAATCCCAACCATGGTGTAGCTGGAGGACAGCTAGCTTCCGTCCTCCTCTGGGTACATTGACTTCAATACAAAACCTAGGAGGCTCATGGTTCACCCCCTTCCATAGACTTACACAGTAATTATGACAACTCCCGGAGGACATCCTCCAACCTATCAGAGCTCTTGCAGCATGAACTGACATGTTGTCCACCCAATCAAAGGATCAGAGAATGAATCTAGTACTGAAAGCATAAGCTACAGATAGCTAGCACTGCAGTGCATAACACGTGTTGAGTAGTTGACTCAGAGAGAGAAAGACAATAATTGAACAGCTTTGAAAAAATGTATTTCTTAAAAATTAAGAAACAGCAGTGAAAGAGAGAGCTATATTTATAATTTTTTTCACGTTCACTTACTTAGCTTACTTAGCTAATTGAACCTGCTAATGCAGCTAGCTAGTTTAGCCTACTCAAACAGCCGTCTCAAACAGAGAGGAATCCTATTTATGTTCGCTGGCTGGCTCCACCACTATATATTTTCCATGTCAAGGTAAGCTTTTGTTTTAAATATTTTATTTTAATTTTCACCGGGGCCCGCCGGAGTAACTGCTAAACTGCTTGCTGTACACTGTAATGCATGATTGTAGCAGGTTTACTAAGGCATTCGTTCTAGTAGCTTTGTTGTAGCTTTGTTGACTGTAACGTTAGCTAGCTAATATGGTGACACCGATGTGTGTAGCGCTTAGCGGTTATTATATGAAGGTTTGGCTTGGAAAGGTTTCTTCACCTGGTCACAGACAGCTGATGTATTATGCACTGAAGTCCACAAGCGAAGGGAAAAGGTGAGACGAGGAGAGCTGTTTTTTAAACAGAAGCAAACAGAACGGAGATAAACATACCTGCATTTGTTTGATAGAAACTCTCATTTGTAACTGTTGGACTAATGATTACACCGTAGATCAGCTAGATGCAGGCAGGAGTGTGCAAGGCGGTATTGAATGTGTCACTGTCTCTCACATTGATTACTCACATTGATTTCTCTCGACCTGTGTGCACCTACGTTGTAAACTTTCGTCCTTTGGCTAGGTTGTAGCAACCTCATGATGGGTATAGGGAAAATTAGAGTATCATGTAGTACCCTAAACCTATCTGTAATGAACACGAGGGGAGACAGAGAGCTGGTTTTAACTTCTTATGGGTGCAGGGGCAGTATTGAGTAGCTTGGATGAAAGGTGCACAGAGGTGCCCAGAGTAAACGCCCTGCTCCTCAGTCATAGTTGCTAATATATGCATATTATTATTAGTATTGGATAGAAAACACTCTGAAGTTTCTAAAAAATGTTTGAATTATGTCTGTGGGTATAACAGAACTCATATCGCAGGCAAAAACCTGAGAAGTTCCACTTCCTGTTTGGATTTTTTCTGGGGCTGGTAGATTTTCAACCAAGCTCCTATTGAAATTACAGCGAGATATGGATGAGTTTTCACTTCCTACGGCTTCCACTAGATGTCAAAAGTCAATAGAACTTTGTCTGATGACTCTGTGGTGAAGGGGGGCCGAAGGAGACAGGAATGAGTATTCACTGCCATGAGGTGACCACTCTTTGACCACGTGCGTTCACGTGATAGGCAGCTCTGTTCCATCGCTCAACTGAAGTCAATGTAATTCTCTGGTTGGAACGTTATTCAAGATGTATGTTAACAACATTCTAAAGATTGATTCAATACATCGTTTGACATGTTTCTACTGACTGTTACGGAACATTTGGACATTTCGTCACGTTTTAGTGAACGCGCTTTGTGACTTTGGAATTGTTTACCAAATGCGCTAACCAAAGTAGCTAATTGGACATAAATAACGGACATTATCGAACAAATCAAGCATTTATTGTGGACCTGGGATTCCTGGGAGTGCATTGTGATGAAGATCATCAAAGGTAAGGGAATATTTATCATGTAATTTCGGGTTTCTGTTGACTCCAACATGGCGGCTAATTTGACTCTTGTTCTGAGCTCCGTCTCAGATTATTGCATGGTTTGCATTTTCCAGATTTTTGAAATCTGACACAGCGGTTGCATTAAGGAGAGGTATGTCTATAATTCCATGTGTATAACTTGTATTATCATCTACATTTATGATTTCTGTTGAAACGATGTGGCTATGCACTATCACTTGATGTTTTTGGAACTAGTGAATGTAACGCGCCAATGTAAACTCAGATTTCTTTTAAAATATGAACTTTATCAAACAAAACATACATGTATTGTGTAATATGAGTGTCATCTGATGAAGATCATCAAAGGTTAGTTATTCATTTTATTTCTGCTTTTTGTGAAGCTATATTTAGCTGGGGAAAATGCTGTGCTTATTGTGGTTTTGTGGTGACCTAACATAATCAATTGTAGTGCTTTCGCTGAAAAGCATATTTGAAATCGGACACTTTGGTGGGATTAACAACAAGATTACCTTTAAAATGGTATAAGACACATGTATGTCTGAGGAATTTTAATTATGAGATTTCTGTTTTTTGAATTTGGTGCCCTGCACTTTCACTGGCTGTTGTCATATCGATCCCATTACCAGGATTGCAGCCATATGAAGTTAAGCGCAGGGCGCAGCAGGTGTTTATTGAGAGGACCATAAGAAGTTTTAAGGTTCATTTAAATGAGTACCGCAGGAGGAGGCAGGTAGCTGGGTCCAGGGGCAGGCAGAAGGTCACACACAGGAGGAGGCAGGTAGCTGGGTTCAGGGGCAGACAGAAGGTCACACACAGGGAGTTCAAAAGGACAACAGTACAGGCAGGGAAAAGGCTAGTAACGTAGTCTGGGAGATCAGGCAATAGGTAGATAACAGGAAATCCAATAGGCTAAAGTATAGGCAGGGAATCGGCAAAAGGCGTCGCTAGAGAGGCAGGCAAAAACGATCAAACACGGGAGGAGTAACTCACGGGAAACCCAGAGCTCTGAAAGAAATGTGTCACAAAACAAACAATACCTCACAGTGATGAGGTGCAAAGAACTGAACTAACTAGTGTGTGATAATGACATACAGGTGTGTGAACAGGTGATCAGAATTCAGGTGATTGGGATCTGGAGAGTGATCTGCGTTCAGGGGATCTAGGTGTTTTAGAGTGTAAACTGGAAGCACATGTACAGTTGAAGTCGGAAGTTTGCATACATTTAGGTTGGAGTCATTAAAACTTGTTTTCCAACTACTCAACAAATGTCTTGTTAATTAACAAAGTAACATTTTGGCAAGTCGGTTAGGACATCTACTTTGTGCATGACACAAGTCATTTTGCCAAAAATTGTTTACAGACTGATTATTTCACTTATAATTCACTGTATCACAATTCCAGTGGGTCAGAAGTTGACTGTGTCTTTATACAGCTTGAGAAAATTCCAGAAAACTATGTCATGGCTTGAGAAGCATCTGATATTCTAATTGACATAATTTGAATTAATTGGAGGTGTACCTGTGGATGTATTTCCTGTCCTACTTTCAAACTCAGTGCCTCTTTGCTTGACATCATGTGAAAATCAAAAGAAATCAGCCAAGAACTCAGAATTTTTTTTGTAGAACTCAACAAGTCTGGTTCATCCTTGGGATTAATTACCAAATGCCTGAAGGTACCAAGTTCATCTGTACAAACAATAGTACGCAAGTATAAACACCATGGGACCACGCAGCCGTCATACCACTCAGGAAGGGGACGCGTTCTGTCTCCTAGAGATGAACGTACTTTGGTGCGAAATGTGCAAATCAATCCCAGAAAAACAGCAAAGGACCTTGTGAAGATGCTGGAGGAAACAGGTACAAAAGTATCTATATCCACAGTAAAACGAGTTCTATATCGACATAACCTGAACGGCCGCTCAGCAAGGAAGAAGCCACTGCTCCAAAACCGCCATAAAAAAGCCAGACTACGATTTGCACCTGCACATGGAGACAAAGATCGTACTTTTTGGAGAAATGTCCTCTGATCTGATGATACAAAAATAGAACTGTTTGGCAATAATGACCATCGTTATGTTTGGAGGAAAAGGGGGGTGGCAGCATCATGTTGTGGGGGTGCTTTGCTGCAGGAGGGACTGGTGCAATTCACAAAATAGATGGCATCATGAGGGAGGAAAAATAGGTGGATATATTCAAGAAACATTTCAAGACATCAGTCAGGAAGTTAAAGCTTGGTCGCAAATGGGTCTTCCAAATGGACAATGACCCCAAGCATACTTCCAGTGTTGTGGCAAAATGGCTTAAGGACAACAAAGTCAAGGTATTGTAGTGGCCATCACAAAGCCCTGACCTCAATCTCTAAAAACGTTTTGGGCAGAACTGAAAAGGTGTGTATGAGCAAGGAGGCCTACAAACCTGAATCAGTAACATCAGCTCTGTCAGGAGGGATGACCAAAATTCACCCAATGTATTGTGGGAAGCTTGTGGAAGGCTACCCGAAACGTTTTACCCAAGTTAAACAATTTAAAGGCAATGCTACCAAATACTAATTGAGTGTATGTGAACTTCTGACCCACTGGGAATGTGATGAAAGAAAAAAAAGCCAAAATAAATCATTATTCCTACTATTATTCTGACATTTCACAATCTTCAAATAAAGTGGTGATCCTAACTGACCTAAGACAGGGAATTTTTACTAGGATTAAATGTCAGGAATTGTGAAAAACTGAGTTTAAATGTATTTGGCTAAGGTGCATGTAAACTTCAATCTTCAACTGTATCATTTAGTTATATAAGATGTTACCAAATATATAATTTAGTTATATAAGATGTTACCATATACTGTATATCATTTAGTTATATAGGATGTTACCTTATATATCATTTAGTTAAATAGGATGCTACCATATATATAAATTAGTTATATAGGATGTTACCATATATATATAGTTTAGTTATATAGGATGTTACCATATATATAGTTTAGTTATATAGGATGTTACCATATATATATAGTTTAGTTATATAGGATGTTACCATATATATAGTTTAGTTATATAGGATGTTACCATATATATAGTTTAGTTATATAGGATGTTACCATATATATAGTTTAGTTATATAGGATGTTACCATATACATCAGACGTTACTCTGTCAATGTCATATTGAACTGGGTGAAAATGAGAGTCATCCAATATACTGTAATAGAAGTACAACCATCATCAAATAATAAATATTCCTCTTAAATGGCACCGACTGACACACACACACACACACACACACACACACACACACACACACACACACACACACACACACACACACACACACACACACACACACACACACACACACACACGACTGCTCCAGCAGAACAGCAGAGACGGCTCTGCCCGCTGCCGGCCCCCTGAGCGCTGATGTTAGTGTCTGGTTGGCACTACCCGTCTCCGGTACACACACAACTAAACAGGCACAAAGGGAGAGGTGTGACCTTCTTGGAGCTAGACTGCCGGGCCACCGCACACCTGTGTTTCTGTGTGTATTGTGTGTGTATTGTGTGTGTGTGTGTGTGTGTGTGTGTGTGTGTGTGTGTGTGTGTGTGTGTGTGTGTGTGTGTGTGTGTGTGTGTGTGTGTGTGTGTGTGTGTGTGTGTGTGTGTGTGTGTGTGTGTGTGTGTGTGTGTGTGTGTGTTTGCTTTTCTCTGAGTGGTTGTTTTGCAGCGGGGCAGCAGCAAGATTTGTGACCTGTTGCCACAAGAAAAGGTCAACCAGTGAAGAACAAACACCATTGTAAATACAACCAATATTTATGTTTATTAATTTTCCCTTTTGTACTTTAACCATTTGTACATCGTTACAACACTGTATATATACATATGACATTTGTAATGTCTTTATTGTTTTGTAACTTCTGTGAGTGAATTGTTTACTGTTCATTTTTATTGTTTATTTCACTTTTGTATATTATCTACTCCACTTGCTTTGGCAAAGTTAACATATGTTTCCCATGCCAATAAAGCCCCTTGAATTGAGAGAGGGAGAGAAAGAGAGAGAGAGAGAGAGAGAGAGAGAGAGAGAGAGAGAGAGAGAGACAGTACGAGAGAGAGAGAGAGAGAGAGAGAGAGAGAGAGAGAGAGAGAGAGACAGCGAGAGAGAGAGAGAGAGAGAGACAGTGCGAGAGAGAGAGAGAGAGAGAGAGAGACAGCGCGAGATAGAGAGAGAGAGAGAGACAGCGAGAGAGAGAGAGAGAGAGAGAGAGAGAGAGCGAGAGAGAGAGAGAGAGAGAGAGACAGCGCGAGATAGAGAGAGAGAGAGAGAGAGCGAGAGAGAGAGAGAGAGAGAGAGACAGCGCGAGAGAAATTCTTATGTAACCTGTATTTAACTAGATAAGTCAGTTAAGAACAAATTCTTATTTACAGAGGGATAGAGGGAGAGGGATAGAGGGAGAGGGATAGAGGGAGGGGGATAGAGGGAGAGGGATAGAGGGAGAGGGATAGAGGGAGAGGGATAGAGGGAGAGGGATAGAGGGAGAGGGATAGAGGGAGAGGGATAGAGGGAGGGGGATAGAGGGAGGGGGATAGAGGGAGAGGGATAGAGGGAGAGGGATAGAGGGAGCGGGTTAGAGGGAGAGGGATAGAGGGAGAGGGATAGAGGGAGGAGGAAAGAGGGAGGGGGATAGAGGGAGGGGATAGAGGTAGAGGGATAGAGGGAGGGGGATAGAGGGAGAGGGATAGAGGGATAGAGGGAGAGGGATAGAGGGAGAGGGATAGAGGGAGGGGATAGAGGGAGAGGGATAGAGGGAGAGGGATAGAGGGAGG
>NC_092111.1:43532335-43542335 GCF_045679555.1 Salvelinus alpinus | reverse complement strand
TTATTTTACTGCAATAAATGCTTCAATCTTCAGTAGTTAATTTGAAGGCTGTGTGAGGTTCATTTTTTAAAGTCTACGATGTTGAGGGGGGGGGGGGTTAAGATAATCATAGATCATTTGGATTTTTCAATTTTAGAACGTCTTTAAAAAATATATTTTTTAAATGATTTGATAAAATATTGATTTTGGACTTTTACTACTACAGACCATAAAAACACTATAGAATAATAATAATAAAATAATAATAATAATAATATTAAATAGCACATTTATAAATATATATATTTTTTAAGTTTTTAATTTTAAGTCCTAAATCTAGTAGAAGTGTTACACTGGCTAGGCCCCTTTTTTCTCAATTTCTGCCTGAATGACGTGTCCAAAGTAAACTGCCTGTAGCTCAGGCCCTGAAGCCAGGATATGCCTATAATTGGTACCATTGGAAAGAAAACACTTTGAAGTTTGTAGAAATGTTTAAATAATGTAGAATATAACACAATAGATATGGAAGGAGAAAATCCAAAGAAAAACCAACCGATTAGTATTTTGTTTGAGAGACCATCGTCTTAGAATGGCAAGTATACGGTCATACTGAATATTAGCAATTCCTATGGCGTCCACAGGGTGTCAGCAGTCGTTGTTCAATGTTTCAGACTTGTAACTTCAAAAACAAAATAAGAAATATCAGCTTTAGTACAGGGACACAGTCTTGGAAATTCGTGTTTGTGCGCGCCATGAAGACAGGATGCACCTGCTACAATCAGTTTCCTTTTGAACATACTTCCTTCCGTAAGAAATATTATAGTTTGATTACATTTTAGGGAATCTGAGGAGTAAATAGAAACGTATTTTGACTTGTTGACACAAAGTTTAGGGGTATATTTTCCGATTCCTTTCTCTGCAAGTTGAACGAGTGGATTACTTAAATCGATGGTGCCAACTAAACAGACTTTTTGGGATATAAAGAAGGACTGTATCTAACAAAATGACACTACATGTTATAGCTGGAACCCTTTGGATGACAAATCAGAGGAAGATTTTCAAAAAAGTAAGTGAATATTTAATTGCTATTTTGTGAATTGATGACACCTGTGCCGGTGGAGAAATATGTTGATGTGGGGCGCCGTCCTCAAACAATCGCATGGCACGCTTTCGCTGTAATAGCTACTGTAAATTGGACAGTGCAGTTAGATTAACAATAATTTAAGCTTTCAACCAATATTAGACACTTACATGTCCCTAAATGTTTAATATCCATAATTCTTATGATTATTTATTTGAATTGTGCGCCCTCCAGTGTAACCGGAAGTTGTCCCCTGACAGACTTTGAAATGCTTTTTGTTTTGTGACTTAAATTGACACACCGGTTCGTCATACACAGTTCGGCCTCTGAGTTTAGGCTTGTGTACTAATGCCAGAGACCCTCAAATAATGAAAGAAAAAACCTCAATGTAGCCTATGGATATAAATTGCGCAAGAATGGTACAATTGTGGATCATTGAAGGTATTGTTTCCTCTTTACCCGCCCGCGGATATTACCGTGAGGTCCGCTGATTATGAGTCAACACCTGCATCACTAGTGTGTGTGTGGGTGTGTGTGTGTGGGTGTGTGTGGGTGTGGGTGTGGGTGGGTGTGGGTGTATGTGGGTGTGTGTGGGTGGGTGTGGGTGGGTGGGTGTGGGTGTGTGTGGGTGTGTGTGGGTGGGTGTGTGTGGGTGGGTGGGTGTTGTGTGTGGGTGTGTGTGGGTGGGTGGGTGGGTGTGTGTGGGTGGGTGGGTGGGTGTGGGTGGGTGTTTGTGGGTGTGTGTGTGTGGGTGGATGGGTGGGTGTGGGTGGGTGGGTGTGGTTTGTGGGTGGGTGGGTGTGGGTGGGTGGGTGTGGGTGGGTGTGGGTGGGTGTGGGTGGGTGTGTGTGGGTGTGGGTGGGTGGGTGTGTGGGTGGGTGGGTGGGTGGGTGGGTGGGTGGGTGGGTGTGGGTGGGTGTGTGTGGGTGGGTGTGGGTGGGTGTGGGTGGGTGTGGGTGTATGTGGGTGTGTGTGGGTGGGTGTGGGTGGGTGGGTGTGGGTGGGTGTGGGTGTGTGTGGGTGGGTGTGTGTGGGTGGGTGTGTGTTGTGTGTGGGGGTGGGTGTGTGTGGGTGGGTGGGTGTGTGGGTGTGGGTGGGTGTGGGTGGGTGGGTGTGGGTGTGTGTGTGTGGGTGGGTGTATGGGTGGGTGTGGGTGTGTGTGGGTGGGTGTGTGGGTGTGTGTGGGTGGGTGTGTGGGTGGGTGTGGGTGGGTGTGTGTGGGTGGGTGGGTGTGGGTGTGGGTGGGTGTGGGTGGGTGGGTGTGTGGGTGTGGGTGGGTGTGGGTGTGGGTGTGTGTGGGTGGGTGTGTGTGGGTGTGTGTGGGGGGTGTGTGTGGGTGGGTGGGTGGGTGTGGGTGTGGGTGGGTGTGGGTGTGGGTGTGGGTGGGTGTGGGTGGGTGTGGGTGTGGGTGTGTGTGGGTGTGGGTGGGTGTGGGTGGGTGTGGGCATAATCCATTCCATAACCACAGCTCCATGGGACACCTTGACAGAGAGGCAGTAGCGTAGAAAAACTCACAAGGTGACAGATAACTACAATACGCAGAGAGAGACAGAGAGAGAGAGACTGTTGACAATTACACTGGGTTTCAATGGGGGGAAATTACCTGGGTATCAATCCCACAGCTCTCACACTGAACACCAAACAATACCGCAGAGAGGGGTCTATTAATCTCTTTCTGTATCCACCTTTCTCTCTGAATATCTCTCTCTCTTTCTCCCTCCACTTCTCACTGAATATCTCTCTCTCTTTCTCCCTCCACTTCTCTCTGTCTACCTCTCTCTCTCTCTCCCTCCACTTCTCTCTGAATACCTCTCTCTCTCTTTCTCCCTCCACTTCTTTCTCAATACCTCTCTCTCTCTTTCTCCCTCTACTTCTCTCTGTCTACCTCTCTCTCTCTTTCTCCCTCTACTTCTCTGTCTACCTCTCTCTCTCTTTCTCCCTCCACTTCTCTCTGAATACCTCTCTCTCTCTTTCTCCCTCTACCTCTCTCTCTCTTTCTCCCTCCACTGAATACCTCTCTCTCTCTTTCTCCCTCCACTTCTCTCTGTCTACCTCTCTCTCTTTCTCCCTCTACTTCTCTGTCTACCTCTCTCTCTCTTTCTCCCTCCACTTCTCTCTGAATACTTCTCTCTCTCTTTCTCCCTCTACTTCTCTCTGTCTACCTCTCTCTCTCTTTCTCCCTCCACTTCTCTCTGTCTACCTCTCTCGCTTTCTCCCTCTACTTCTCTGTCTACCTCTCTCTCTCTTTCTCCCTCTACTTCTCTGTCTACCTCTCTCTCTCTTTCTCCCTCTACTTCTCTGTCTACCTCTCTCTCTTTCTCCCTCTACTTCTCTCTGAATACCTCTCTCTCTCTTTCTCCCTCTAGTTCTCTCTGTCTACCTCTCTCTCTTTCTCCCTCTACTTCTCTCTGTCTACCTCTCTCTCTCTTTCTCCCTCCACTTCTCTCTGTCTACCTCTCTCTCTCTTTCTCCCTCTACTTCTCTCTGAATACCTCTCTCTCTCTTTCTCCCTCTAGTTCTCTCTGTCTACCTCTCTCTCTCTTTCTCCCTCTACTTCTCTCTGTGTTCCTCTCTCAGTCTCTTTCTCCCTCTACTTCTCCCGCCTTCTCTTGACCTCAAACACAGTACTGACCTCAAAAGAAAAGCCTGTCAAGAAAATATCAATGTCTTTACGAAAGCACATTCCGAGTGATTTCCTGACGTACGGACAGATTGGCTTTTCCAAAACCCCAGTGAACTAACCACAGATAATAACCATAGCAACAAAATTGGGCTGTGACAGTCATGGCATTTGGTCAGCTGGTTATTGTCATGCAAAAGCCTTCCAGTCTCATAGAAATGGACCGTTAATTAACAGAAACACGTTTGGCATCCCCAGGCTTCCAAACATAAACCCATACAAACGAACCGCTGATTCCTGACTTGTGAACTTCTACATTGAACAATTCCAATGAATCAATTGAATGTACACAAAAAAAAAACATTATGACATGAAGAAAATGTATTTCAGAAGAATACAGAATATGACTTGGCCTACTGTATGTTATCTGGCTATGCTCCATGCCATGGGCTATAGGCTTGTTCATTCAGCTAACAAGATATGATTTTAAGTCCAGTGCCATTATTTTAAATTATATGATTTTATAGTAAGAAGAAAATAATTCAACTTAACTTAATAAAATAGAAAGGATTAATTTCCGGAGACAGTGTGTATTTGAATTGTTGAGCGTAAAAGTGATACATTTAAAACAGATCCTATGAACTAGATTCAGAGTTATTTGTCAATTTTAGTTGTGATTGTTCCTAACTTAGAATGTCTTAGAAATCAGAGCAGATATGGTGCGACGACAGACTATTGATGATTGGAGAAAATCACAAAAAATAAATATTGCGCTCTGTTCCTCGTCTCAAGCTGTTCTCTCATCAAGGGATCATATTTTCAACCTTCAGACAATTCTCAATTGAATCTTGTCTTTACTAATATGTCAAATGACTTTCGATATCGAATGGGTAGGAACAGGATCAGGATCAGGAACAGGAACAGGATCAGGATCAGGATCAGGAACTGGAACAGGATCAGAAACAGGATCAGGATCAGGAACAGGATCAGGAACTGGAACAGGATCAGGAACAGGATCAGGATCAGGAACAGGAAAAGGATCAGGAACAGGATCAGGAACAGGAACAGGAACAGGATCAGGAACAGGAACAGGAACAGGATCAGGAACAGGATCAGGATCAGGATCAGGAACCGGGTCAGGAACAGGTTCAGGAACAGGAACAGGAACAGGAACAGGAACAGGAACAGGGGAACAAAGACATGTCATCCTTATGCACTGAAATAGTGAATGGAATCCACTTTCCCACGGGTATGTTTTCACTCATGTCGGGTTACTCCGGTTATTCCGCTGTGCAACAGGTGATATACTAACTACATGACCAAAAGTATGTGGACACCTGCTCATCAAACATCTCATTCCAAACTCATGGGCATTAATATGGAGTTGGTCCCCCCTTTTGCTGTTATAAGAGTATCTACTCTTCTGGGAAGGCTTTCCACTAGATGTTGGAACATTGCTGTGGGGACTTCCATTCAGCCACAAAACCATTAGTGAGACACAGATGTTGGGCGATTAAGCCTGGCTCGCAGTCGGCGTTCCAATTCATCCCAAAGTTGTTCAATGGTTGAGGTCAGGGCTCTGTGGAGGTCAGTCAAGTTCTTCCACACCGATCTCGACAAACCATTTTTCAATATGGACCTCGCTTTGTGCACGGGAGCATTGTCATGCTAAAACCGGAAAGGGCCTTCCCCAAACCGTTACCACAAAGATGGAAGCACAGAATCATCTAGAATGTCATTGTATGTTGTAGCGATAAGATGTATCTTCAATGGAACTGGAGATGATTAGGTGGCCATGATGGTATGACACATTTTGAATTTAGCCAGGACACCGGGGTTAACACCACTACTCTTATGATAAGGGCCATGGGATCTTTAGTGACCACAGAGAGCCAGGACACCCGTTTAACATCCCATCTGAAAGACAGCACCCTACACAGGGCAATGTCCCCAATCACTGCCCTGGGGGATTGTGATATTTTTTTTATAGACCAGAGGAAAGGGTGCTTCCTACTGGTCCTCAGACACAACTTCCATCAGCCTCTGGTCTCCCATCCAGGGACTGACCAGGACCAACCCTGATTAGCGTCAGAGGCAAACCAGCAGTAGGATGCTGGGTGATATGCAAATCTAACAAACAGAGTAATGACTTGCATTGCTAAATATATATTACACAGCTTTAATTGCTATATCATAATAACTAATGGAACGTGTTAATATCTGAATATAGAGAGAAAACAAGCCAACCTTATAGGCCCTGCTTGACCCATACGCTTTTAGGAGCCACATCATGTCCGGGCCAGTAGAAATTCTATTCATCCCAGTAGATTTTTTGGGGGTGAACTGGCCCAGTGATTTAAAAAAGGGAACATTGGACCCTGGCGAGTTTCAAATTTAGCCACGTAGCGGTGGCACATAGGCTAATTACAGTGCTTTGATAGACGTACAGTAAACTGGACTAGTTTATACAAAGAAGTTGATCTGACTTTAATAAAGTCGATCTCATGTATCCTTTCCGTTCATAAATTATTCAACATACTTATATGTCCGTGGTATGATATCAGGACAAGTACCCTAAAAATCTCGTTTTGTATTTTCCATATGAAGTCCATCAGGACTTGCCAGACAGTGACGTTATTAAAATGAGTGGCACGTCAGTAGCCTACTAAATTACATTGGTAAGAGTCGTACATTTGGCTCCCTAATTTGCATACTTGTAGAATTTTTAGGGGGCGATTTATCATCAGCAGATAAATGATGAAAACAGTTGGTGAATCCTCACTGCAGGAACAATAGGTAGGCTAGTGGAGAGAGAGCCTCACTCTGGTTGAAAATACAATCTAGCATTAGAATGTACCAGAAGCCACCAAAGAGCTTGTTTGGCCCGAAAAATATCTTAACACCCCCTCCCCAGCCTGGTGGAGCCTGGTTGGCTACTTTTTCTATTTGGCTACTCCATGTAATTGTGGAAAACAACGTTTTTTTATTTTTGTAACCTTTATTTAAGTAGGCAAGTCAGTTAAGAACTAATTATTATTTACTGTACAACGACGGCCTACCGGGGAACAGTGGGTTAAGTGCCTTGTTCAGGGGCAGAACGACAGAGTTTTACCTTGTCAGCTCAGGGATTCAATCCAGCAACCTTTCGGTTACTGGCCCAACACTCTAACCACTAGGCTACCTGCTGGTTACTGGCCCAACACTCTAACCACTAGGCTACCTGCTGGTTACTGGCCCAACACTCTAACCACTAGGCTACCTGCTGGTTACTGGCCCAACACTCTAACCACTAGGCTACGTGCTGGTTACTGGCCCAACGCTCTAACCACTAGGCTACCTGCTGGTTACTGGCCCAACGCTCTAACCACTAGGCTACCTGCTGGTTACTGGCCCAACGCTCTAACCACTAGGCTACCTGCTGGTTACTGGCCCAACACTCTAACCACTAGGCTACCTGCTGGTTACTGGCCCAACACTCTAACCACTAGGCTACCTGCTGGTTACTGGCCCAACACTCTAACCACTAGGCTACCTGCTGGTTACTAGTCCAACACTCTAACCACTAGGCTACCTGCTGGTTACTAGTCCAACACTCTAACCACAAGGCTACCTGCTGGTTACTGGCCCAATGCTCTAACCACTAGGCTATCTGCTGGTTACTGACCCAACACTCTAACCACTAGGCTATCTGCTGGTTACTGGCCCAACACTCTAACCACTAGACTACCTTTTGGTTACTGGCCCAACACTCTAACCACTAGGCTACCTGCTGGTTACTAGTCCAACACTCTAACCACTAGACTACCTGCTGGTTACTAGTCCAACACTCTAACCACTAGGCTACCTGCTGGTTACTGGCCCAACGCTCTAACCACTAGGCTACCTGCTGGTTACTAGTCCAACGCTCTAACCACTAGGCTACCTGCTGGTTACTAGTCCAACGCTCTAACCACTAGGCTACCTGCTGGTTACTGGCCCAACGCTCTAACCACTAGGCTACCTGCTGGTTACTGGCCCAACGCTCTAACCATTAGGCTACCTGCTGGTTACTAGTCCAACACTCTAACCACTAGGCTACCTGCTGGTTACTGGCCCAACGCTCTAACCACTAGGCTACCTGCTGGTTACTGGCCCAACACTCTAACCACTAGGCTACCTGCTGGTTACTGGCCCAACGCTCTAACCACTAGGCTACCTGCTGGTTACTGGCCCAACACTCTAACCACTAGGCTACCTGCTGGTTACTGGCCCAACGCTCTAACCACTAGGCTACCTGCTGGTTACTGGCCCAACGCTCTAACCACTAGACTACCTGCTGGTTACTGGCCCAACGCTCTAACCACTAGGCTACCTGCTGGTTACTGGCCCAACACTCTAACCACTAGACTACCTGCTGCACAACGTAGCAAAAAAAGGTAAAAGTCGAGAAAAATCGAGTGTCATTTAGTTGCATCCTCACCGCTTTATACTGAGCTGAAGGACACGTTAAACCGTGTATCTAGTTTCTTGTGGTACTATAAGAAATTACATTGCATAATATTGCACCGTGTGGAAACCACACGGTGCAATATAATAAATCACACAAAAACACCATTGTATTATCGGCGTATGCTATCTTACAGGTTCTATGGCTTATAGTTACAGTGAATTATCCTCAGAGAGAAAGGGATTCAATCAGAAACCATGTTATAGAACAAGTAACATTTAAAAGGTACTTTCTAAGTGAAACCTACATCTGCAGTGTTTGCCTTGAATGTGATCTCTGTGAAGGCAGTAACATTGCGTTAAAAATATGCATTGTCGACTACAGTCCTCAAATTGATTCCCAACCAAAGTTAAACTGAGTAGCACAAAGGCACCGGCTCAACCACACCCCAAAAGGTAAGGCAAGTAATTTAGGGACCAGAGAGTGTAACAGCCAGTAATCTAGAGACTAGAGGCTTTTAGGGACCAGAGAGTAACAGCCAGTAATTTACAGACTAGAGCTTTTAGGGACCAGAGAGAGTAACAGCCAGTAATTTAGAGACTAGAAGCTTTTAGGGACCAGAGAGAGTAACAGCAAGTAATTTAGAGACTAGAGGCTTTTAGGGACCAGAGAGTAACAGCCAGTCATTTACAGACTAGGGGCTTTTAGGGACCAGAGAGAGTAACAGCCAGTAATTTAGAGACTAGAGGCTTTTAGGGACCAGAGAGAGTAACAGCAAGTAATTTAGAGACTAGAGGCTATTAGGGACCAGAGAGTAACAGCCAGTCATTTACAGACTAGGGGCTTTTAGGGACCAGAGAGTAACAGCCAGTCATTTACAGACTAGGGGCTTTTAGGGACCAGAGTGGAACAGCCAGTCATTTACAGACTAGGGGCTTTTAGGGACCAGAGAGTAACAGCCAGTCATTTACAGACTAGGGGCTTTTAGGGACCAGAGAGAGTAACAGCCAGTAATTTAGAGACTAGAGGCTTTTAGGGACCAGAGAGTAACAGCAAGTAATTTAGAGACTAGAGGCTTTTAGGGACCAGAGAGTAACAGCCAGTCATTTACAGACTAGGGGCTTTTAGGGACCAGAGAGTAACAGCCAGTCATTTACAGACTAGGGGCTTTTAGGGACCAGAGTGGAACAGCCAGTCATTTACAGACTAGGGGCTTTTAGGGACCAGAGAGTAACAGCCAGTCATTTACAGACTAGGGGCTTTTAGGGACCAGAGTGGAACAGCCAGTAATTTAGAGACTAGAGGCTTTTAGGGACCAGAGAGTAACAGCCAGTCATTTACAGACTAGGGGCTTTTAGGGACCAGAGTGGAACAGCCAGTCATTTACAGACTAGGGGCTTTTAGGGACCAGAGAGTAACAGCCAGTCATTTACAGACTAGGGGCTTTTAGGGACCAGAGTGGAACAGCCAGTAATTTAGAGACTAGGGGCTTTTAAGGACCAGAGGCTTTCCCATCCCCCTTGCCTCCGATCTCTCTCCCATCCCCTCGCCTCCCATCTCTCTCCCATCCTCTTGCCTCCCATCTCTCTCCCATCCCATCCCCTCCCATCTCTCTCCCCTCCCATCCCCTCGCCTCCATCTCCCTCCTATCCCCCTCGCCTCCCATCTCTCTCCCACCCCCCTCGCCTCCCATCTCTCTTCCATCCCCTAGCCTCCCATCTCTCTTCCATCCCCTCGCCTCCCATCTCTCTCCCATCCCATCCCCTCCCATCTCTCTCCCATCCCATCCCCTCGCCTCCCATCTCCCTCTCATCCCCCTCCCCCATCTCTCTCCCACTCCCTCAAATCTCTCTCCCATCCCCTCGCCTCCCATCTCTCTCCCATCCCCCTACCC